>NC_045736.1:36672050-36684637 GCF_008692095.1 Etheostoma spectabile | reverse complement strand
ACTTGTTAAAAAACGTAGGAAGTTTTCGCTGGCCCCCACCTGGACCACAGAGAGACGCGCTTATGAAGACATGCTAAGCAACGTTGGCTTTGAGCTGGGGGATAGAGAGAGGTAGAATCCCATTCTACAAGCTTTATCACTGCCATCTCTAGCACGTCATGTCACCTCACTATAGCCTCACTGCTGCTCCACATCCTACTGATATAGAAATAGAATCCTACTGTATTAAAGACTCCCAATATCAAGTGTGTTTCACTGAGGGGCATCTTAGTTTTCTGTTAATTCCCTGTAGGACACACTCTCTGTTCATTCCCATGTCGGAACACACTCTCTCTCTCATAGTCACTGCAGACACTGTTTTTAGATTTTTAAAATTGCTTTAGTTTATGAAATATCAACTTTGATTTTGCTGAGGATGCCAACTGGAATTGTGGGTAACGTGTGATACATGCTATTATAAAATAATGCATACGAATTCTAATGACTCATCCATAAAATAGACCTTTAATCAGGAAATGGTCAAGGTGAGAGGGCTAAAACACATTTTCTCTAGCCACGGCTGCTACGTAGACTTTTTCCCCTATTTTATTTACTTTGTTATTTGTCTGCTTAAAATAAAAGCCCGTTAGATTGTGTTGTCGTTTTGTTATTTTTAACTGGGCTCTACTCGCTTAGAATCGAACCCTCATCTAAAGCGCAACTAGGCAGGGAAATAGGCTGCATTACCAAGTTCGGCCACAACGAGGAGGCAATGGGCAGGTGGCGCTGTTTCAAAATGACTCCTCAGATCTGATACTACTGGAGCATCACGTTTACAGTTTTAACATCTGCTTACACACGTTATCAAAACTATCTCTCCGCTTTTCAGAACTGTAGACACAAACGCAAGTCCCAAATCTCCTTCAAAATGAACTAAACACCTTAAAATGTCATAAACACATCTCAAAAAGAAAGCATTTGTATCTAAGGGCTTTTTATTCATAACAGTAGGCTACATTTGTGGATATATCATGTAGGGCCTACACCCTGTTGTTCCAAATCTAAAGCTCTTTTGGTCTTTCATAGGCTATATCTACATTATCATTAAAGAACACGTTTTGTGTGTGTGTGTGTGTGTGTGTGTGTGGGTGTGTGTGTGTGTGTGTTGTGTGTGTGGCTGGGGCTGAGGGAGTAGTTTATGGTCGAGGAGATGTTTACATAATTGGCTGTTATGTTTTCCATGATGGATGTTGAAGATGAAGAAAAAGATTCAAACGAGTTATAATTTAGTTCAGGTTTAGGATTAATTAACAAACTTTAATCAAAGATGGCGGAACCCCCCCGCCCTGAGCCTCCAGGAGTATTGAGTATTTATTATGACAGGAGGATGGCTTCATGTAGACTAACATCTTCTTCATGGCCCGGCCCTGTTTTCAGTAAGACAGAATAGATATATGTGATTATCTGATATCAGATCGTTTACTAGTTTACTTTAGAAGACAGAGATTTAATATTTAATAGTCCACATCTAATTTCCCTATTCTGTTTATCATTGCAGTGGTAGTTTACATCCAGTTAGGTTAAGTAGTCCCCTCGTTTGTTTACCTTTGATCTAACCGATCTGAGTCGGGGACAGACCCCCGTGGTTATTAGACTATGAGGGGGCGACTGACCCAGTGGACGCTGCCCCTCTGATCACTAATCATCAGACTGGGTGTCCTGGTTTATGGCCGATATAGACTCGGTCAGGCTTTTGATATGAGAGCGGCTCCGTCCGAAGTGGGGCCTAGAATAAACTACTGAGTCTGACATTGTTTGCATATGCACAAATTGACTCAAAATGAATTTGAGTGATCAGCGATTTGCTGAATCGGGAATCATTACCACTACATGAAGTATGATCTTACTGTATTTACGGTTATCTTTAGCCAGCAGCTTTAGATGAGATCCTGTATCGCCGCTCTGGCCCCAGGGAGGGACACACAAGACCGCGGCTGCCCGGACCAGCAACTTCACGTTCCGCAGTATAGAGCTCCCAATAACCAGAGGGGGCTTCTCAGCCGGTGTGTTACCGAGCTAACGCTACGCTTCTTCTGGTCTAACATTTGAACACAGAGCAAGAGAGAGAGCAGGACAGGGACCATTGCTATGGCTAAGCTGGAGTAGCTAACAGCGTTCTAACAGTGGAGATAAGCGAGGGAGTCGCTGTAACGATCAAAGTGCAAAACGGCTGACATCATTTTATCAATGCAAGATGACTAAAAACGTTATGGGAACAGAATGAAAATATTGAGGACACTGCTGGACAACAGGCGCACAAAAACCCACAATTTATTTTTTTTTTAATCACGAGCCAAAGACGGTCATAGGCTACAGTTAGGCTAATTCAGGGTGTGTCACAGAGAGAAGGGCACCTCCAGGTAAAGCACTTCATCAGTAGGCTACATGCTGCAGGTTGCAACGCCACAACACCGGAGCAACCACAACATTGTGCGAATTACGCCGCGCTTTGGGCGAAACTCTCCAGGTCCTAATATCACATGTTAGTTAACAGGCACGGGACTGCAGGCTCAAAGTGCGCGAGTGGAAGGTCTTGTCTGTTGTTTTTTAATCTTCTGCAAAATAATCAAGCAAGTTGCCTCTCAGGCAAGTTAGTCTGTCCTAATTTTAAACTGTTTAGACTTGAAGTGTAATCTTTAATCTGTTATATGTGCTGATGAGGTGGGCTCTCAGCTAAATCACATTCCTTTAGCCTCAGCTGCAGCTATAGTACTGTTTAGTATGTTTATGGAAATACGAGCCAGTGTTGTTGTGTAATTTTAATGTGGCCACACCTCGCGTGGATTCGAACCCGCGTCTAACGAGACACGAGGCAGAGGGAAATAAACTGGGACTGATGTCGCGGTATTGATGGTGATTGTCACCCAATAATTTCCAGAATGTTTCTTAAACTACTGTGATTTCATAGATCCTTCTATAATATGCATGTATATTATTATTCATATAATTATTCACTATGCTTTTCCGGTGTATGACTTTTAAAATCCCTTCCCTGTGTGTCCTCCCTGAAGGAGAGACAGCTGTCAGTCTCTGCATTTTCCTCTCAGGACCATGCCATGCAGTGCCAGGACGTCGTCCCACTGTTACTGAGGTATACGTTGTGAAAACTGTTCTTGTCACTTGGTTATTCTCTGCAGGGAATAATTAAATCTCACCCAAGACCAACCTTGACTCAGTTGTGCAGCCGTCTTAATTTTGTTTCAACAAAGTCTCATACTCCAAAACAGTTCCTCTCCTGCTGTACGAAACTCCACAACACTACTTCTGAAGGAATGTTACTTTATGAAAGGGAATATGATGGTGTTTAAAGATCTTGCAGTGCCTTTTCCCCCAGCAAAGTCTTTATTTTTTAATTCTCCTGGAAAGTTATAATGTATTACACTACCCTAATATTAAACTGTTTGGACATAAAGTGAAGCGTCGGGTCTCATAGAGACAACTCTAAATCTTCAAACAGACGTCGATGCCAAAAGACTTAAAACACTTGTTAAAAAACGTAGGAAGTTTCGCTGGCCCCCACCTGGACCACAGAGAGACTGCGCTTATGACAGACATGCTAAGCAACGTTGGCTTTGAGCTTGGGGGATAGAGAGAGGTAGAATCCATTCTACAACGCTTTATCACTGCCATCTCTAGCACAGTCATGTCACCTCACTATAGCCTCACTGCTGCTCCACATCCTACTGATATAGAAATAGAATCCTACTGTATTTAAAGACCTCCAATATCAAGTGTGTTTCACTGGGGTGCATCTTAGTTTTTTCTGTTAATTCCATGTAGGACACACTCTCTGTTCATTCCCATGTCGGACACACACTCTCTCTCTCATAGTCACTGCAGACACTGTTTTTAGATTTTAAATTGCTTTAGTTTATGAAATATCAACTTTGATTTTGCTGAGGATGCCAACTGGAATTGTGGGTAACGTGTGATACATGCTATATAAAATAATGCATACGAATTCTAATGACTCATCCATAAAATAGGACCTTTAATCAGGTAAATGGTCAAGGTGAGATGGGCTAAAACACATTTTCTCTAGCCACGGCTGCTACTGTAGGACTTTTTCCCCCTATTTTTATTTACTTTGTTATTTTGTCTGCTTAAAATAAAAGCCCGTTAGATTGTGTTGTCGTTTTGTTATTTTTTAATCTGGCCTCTACTCGCTTAGAATCGAACCCTCATCTAAAGCGCAACTAGGCAGGGAGAAATAGGCTGCATTACCAAGTTCGGCCACAACGAGGAGGCAATGGGCAGGTGGCGCTGTTTCAAAAATGACTCAGATCTGATACTACTGGAGCATCATCGTTTACAGTTTTAACATCTGCTTACACACGTTATCAAAACTATCTCTCCGCTTTTCAGAACTGTAGACACAAACGCAAAAGTCCTCACATCTCCTTCAAAATGAAACTAAACACCTTAAAATGTCATAAACACATCTCAAAAAGAAGCATTTGTATCTAATGGCTTTTTATTCATAACAGTAGGCTACATTTATGGATATATCATGTAGGGCCTACACCCTGTTGTTCCAAATCTAAAGCTCTTTTGTCTTTCATAGGCTTATATCTACATTATCATTAAAGAACACGTTTGTGTGTGTGTGTGTGTGGTGTGTGTGTGTGTGTGTGTGTGTGTGTGTGTGTGTGTGTGTGGCTGAGGCTGAGGAGTAGTTTATGGTCGAGGAGATGTTTACATAATTGGCTGTTATGTTTTCCATGATGGATGTTGAAGATGAAGAACAAGACTTTCAAACGAGTTATAATTTAGTTCAGGTTTAGGATTAATTAACAAACTTTAATCAAAGATGGCGGACCCCCCCCCGCCCTGAGCCTCCAGGAGTATTGAGTATTATTATGACAGGAGGAGTGGCTTCATGTAGACTAACATCTTCTTCATGGCCCGGCCCTGTTTCAGTAAGACAGAATAGATATATGTGATTATCTGATATCAGATCGTTTACTAGTTTACTTTAGAAGACAGAGATTTAATATTTAATAGTCCACATCTAATTTCCCTATTCTGTTTTATCATTGCAGTGGTAGTTTTACATCCAGTTAGGTTAAGTATGTCCCCTCGTTTGTTTACCTTTGATCTAACCGATCTGAGTCGGGGACAGACCCCGTGGTTATTAGACTATGAGTGGGCGACTGACCCAGTGGACGCTGCCCCTCTGATCACTAATATCAGACTGGGTTGTCCTGGTTTATGGCCGATAATAGACTCGGTCAGGCTTTTTGATATGAGAGCGGCTCCGTCCGAAGTGGGGCCTAGAATAAACTACTGAGTCTGACATTGTTTTGCATATGCACAAATTGACTCAAAATGAATTTGAGTGATCAGCGATTTGCTGAATCGGGAATCATTACCACCTACATGAAGTATGATCTTACTGTATTTACGGTTATCTTTAGCCAGCAGCTTTAGATGAGATCCTGTATCGCCGCTCTGGCCCCAGGGAGGGACACACAAGACCGCGGCTGCCGGACCAGCCAACTTCACGTTCCGCAGTATAGAGCTCCCAATAACCAGAGTGGGCTTCTCAGCCGGTGTGTTACCGAGCTAACGCTACGCTTCTTCTGGTCTAACATTTGATACACAGAGCAAGAGAGAGAGCAGGACAGGGACCATTGCTAATGGCTAAGCTGGAGTAGCTAACAGCGTTCTAACAGTGGAGATAAGCGAGGGAGTCGCTGTAACGATCAAAGTGCAAAACGGCTGACATCATTTTATCAATGCAAGATGACTAAAAACGTTATGGGGAACAGAATGAAAATATGAGGACACTGCTGGACAACAGGCGCACAAAAACCCACAATTTTTTTTTTTTTTTAATCACGAGCCAAAGACGGTCATAGGCTACAGTTAGGCTAATTCAGGTGTGTCACAGAGAGAAGGGCACCTCCAGGTAAAGCACTTCATCAGTAGGCTACATGCTGCAGGTTGCAACGCCACAACACTCGGAGCCAACCACAACATTGTGCGAATTACGCCGCGCTTTTGGGCGAAACTCTCCAGGGTCCTAATATCACATTGTTAGTTAACAGGCACGTGACTGCAGGCTCAAAGTGGCGCGAGTGGAAGGTCTTGTCTGTTTGTTTTTTAATCTTCTGCAAAATAATCAAGCAAGTTGCCTTCTCAGGCAAGTTAGTCTGTCCTAATTTTAAACTGTTTAGACTTGAAGTGTAATCTTTAATCTGTTATATGCTGCTGATGAGGTGGGCTCTCAGCTAAATCACATTTCCTTTAGCCTCAGCTGCAGCTATAGTACTGTTTAGTTATGTTTATTGAAAATACGAGCCAGTGTTGTTGTGTAATTTTAATGTGGCCACACCTCGCGTGGATTCGAACCCGCGTCTAACGAGACACGAGGCAGAGGGAAATAAACTGGGACTGATGTCGCGGTATTGATGGTGATTGTCACCCAATAATTTCCAGAATGTTTCTTAAACTACTGTGATTTCATAGATCCTTCTATAATATGCATGTATAATTATTATTCATATAATTATTCACTATGCTTTTCCGGTTGTATGACTTTTAAAATCCCTTCCCTGTGTGTCCTCCCTGAAGGAGAGACAGCTGTCAGTCTCTGCATTTTTCCTCTCAGGACCATGCCATGCAGTGCCAGGACGTCGTCCCACTGTTACTGATGTATACGTTGTGAAAACTGTTCTTGTCACTTGGTTATTCTCTGCAGGGAATAATAAATCTCACCCAAGACCAACCTTGACTCAGTTGTGCAGCCGTCTTAATTTTGTTTCAACAAAGTCTCATACTCCAAAACAGTTCCTCTCCTGCTGTACAGAAACTTCCACAACACTACTTCTGAAGGAATGTTACTTTATGAAAGGGAAATATGATGGTGTTTAAAGATCTTGCAGTGCCTTTTCCCCCAGCAAAGTCTTTATTTTTAATTCTCCTGGAAAGTTATAATGTATTACACTACCCTAATATTAAACTGTTTGGACATAAAGTGAAGCGTCGGGTCTCATAGAGACAACTCTAAATCTTCAAACAGACGTCGATGCCAAAAGACTTAAAACACTTGTTAAAAAACGTAGGAAGTTTCGCTGGCCCCCACCTGGACCACAGAGAGACTGCGCTTATGACAGACATGCTAAGCAACGTTGGCTTTGAGCTTGGGGGATAGAGAGAGGTAGAATCCCATTCTACAACGCTTTATCACTGCCATCTCTAGCACGGTCATGTCACCTCACTATAGCCTCACTGCTGCTCCACATCCTACTGATATAGAAATAGAATCCTACTGTATTTAAAGACCTCCAATATCAAGTGTGTTTCACTGAGGGTGCATCTTAGTTTTTTCTGTTAATTCCCATGTAGGACACACTCTCTGTTCATTCCCATGTCGGACACACTCTCTCTCTCTCATAGTCACTGCAGACACTGTTTTTAGATTTTAAATTGCTTTAGTTTATGAAATATCAACTTTGATTTTGCTGAGGATGCCAACTGGAATTGTGGGTAACGTGTGATACATGCTATATAAAATAATGCATACGAATTCTAATGACTCATCCATAAAATAGGAACTTTAATCAGGTATATGGTCAAGGTGAGATGGGCTAAAACACATTTTCTCTAGCCACGGCTGCTACTGTAGGACTTTTTCATCCTATTTTATTTACTTTGTTGTTTTGTCTGCTTAAAATAAAAGCCCGTTAGATTGTGTGTCGTTTTGTTATTTTTAATCTGGCCTCTACTCGCTTAGAATCGAACCCTCATCTAAAGCGCAACTAGGCAGGGAGAAATAGGCTGCATTACCAAGTTCGGCCACAACGAGGAGGCAATGGGCAGGTGGCGCTGTTTCAAAAATGACTCAGATCTGATACTACTGGAGCATCATCGTTTACAGTTTTTACATCTGCTTACACACGTTATCAAAACTATCTCTCCGCTTTTCAGAACTGTAGACACAAACGCAAAAGTCTTCACATCTACTTCAAAATGAAACTAAACACCTTAAAATGTCATAAACACATCTCAAAAAGAAGCATTTGTATCTAATGGCTTTTTATTCATAACAGTCGGCTACGTTTATGGATATATCATGTAGGGCCTACACCCTGTTGTTCCAAATCTAAAGCTCTTTTGTCTTTCATAGGCTTATATCTACATTATCATTAAAGAACACGTTTGTGTGTGTGTGTGTGTGTGTGTGTGTGTGTGTGTGTGGTGTGTGTGTGTGTGTGTGTGTGTGTGTGTGTGTGTGTGTGTGTGTGGCTGAGGAGTAGTTTATGGTCGAGGAGATGTTTACATAATTGGCTGTTATGTTTTCCATGATGGATGTTGAAGATGAAGAACAAGACTTTCAAACGAGTTATAATTTAGTTCAGGTTTAGGATTAATTAACAAACTTTAATCAAAGATGGCGGACCCCCCCTCGGCCTGAGCCTCCAGGAGTATTGAGTATTATTATGACAGGAGGAGTGGCTTCATGTAGACTAACATCTTCTTCATGGCCCGGCCCTGTTTCAGTAAGACAGAATAGATATATGTGATTATCTGATATCAGATCGTTTACTAGTTTACTTTAGAAGACAGAGATTTAATATTTAATAGTCCACATCTAATTTCCCTATTCTGTTTTATCATTGCAGTGGTAGTTTTAATTCCAGTTAGGTTAAGTATGTCCCCTCGTTTGTTTACCTTTGATCTAACCGATCTGAGTCGGGGACAGACCCCGTGGTTATTAGACTATGAGTGGGCGACTGACCCAGTGGACGCTGCCCCTCTGATCACTAATATCAGACTGGGTTGTCCTGGTTATGGCCGATACTAGACTCGGTCAGGCTTTTTGATATGAGAGCGGCTCCGTCCGAAGTGGGCCTAGAATAAACTACTGAGTCCCACATTGTTTTGCATATGCACAAATTGACTCAAAATGAATTTGAGTGATCAGCGATTTGCTGAATCGGGAATCATTACCACCTACATGAAGTATGATCTTACTGTATTTACGGTTATCTTTAGCCAGCAGCTTTAGATGAGATCCTGTATCGCCGCTCTGGCCCCAGAGAGGGACACACAAGACCGCGGCTGCCGGACCAGCCAACTTCACGTTCCGCAGTATAGAGCTCCCAATAACCAGAGTGGGCTTCTCAGCCGGTGTGTTACCGAGCTAACGCTACGCTTCTTCTGGTCTAACATTTGATACACAGAGCAAGAGAGAGAGCAGGACAGGGACCATTGCTAATGGCTAAGCTGGAGTAGCTAACAGCGTTCTAACAGTGGAGATAAGCGAGGGAGTCGCTGTAACGATCAAAGTGCAAAACGGCTGACATCATTTTATCAATGCAAGATGACTAAAAACGTTATGGGGAACAAAACGAAAATATGAGGACACTGCTGGACAACAGGCGCACAAAAACCCACAATTTATTTATTTTTTTAATCACGAGCCAAAGACGGCCATAGGCTACAGTTAATTCAGGTGTGTCACAGAGAGAAGGGCACCTCCAGGTAAAGCACTTCATCAGTAGGCTACATGCTGCAGGTTGCAACGCCACAACACTCGGAGCCAACCACAACATTGTGCGAATTACGCCGCGCTTTTGGGCGAAACTCTCCAGGGTCCTAATATCACATTGTTAGTTAACAGGCACGTGACTGCAGGCTCAAAGTGGAGCGAGTGGAAGGTCTTGTCTGTTTGTTTTTTAATCTTCTGCAAAATAATCAAGCAAGTTGCCTTCTCAGGCAAGTTAGTCTGTCCTAATTTTAAACTGTTTAGACTTGAAGTGTAATCTTTAATCTGTTATATGCTGCTGATGAGGTGGCTCTCAGCTAAATCACATTTCCTTTAGCCTCAGCTGCAGCTATAGTACTGTTTAGTTATGTTTATTGGAAATACGAGCCAGTGTTGTTGTGTAATTTTAATGTGGCCACACCTCGCGTGGATTCGAACCCGCGTCTAACGCGACACGAGGCAGAGGGAAATAAACTGGGACTGATGTCGCGGTATTGATGGTGATTGTCACCCAATAATTTCCAGAATGTTTCTTAAACTACTGTGATTTCATAGATCCTTCTATAATATGCATGTATAATTATTATTCACATAATTATTCACTATGCTTTTCCGGTTGTATGACTTTTAAAATCCCTTCCCTGTGTGTCCTCCCTGAAGGAGAGACAGCTGTCAGTCTCTGCATTTTTCCTCTCAGGACCATGCCATGCAGTGCCAGGACGTCGTCCCACTGTTACTGATGTATACGTTGTGAAAACTGTTCTTGTCACTTGGTTATTCTCTGCAGGGAATAATTAAATCTCACCCAAGACCAACCTTGACTCAGTTGTGCAGCCGTCTTAATTTTGTTTCAACAAAGTCTCATACTCCAAAACAGTTCCTCTCCTGCTGTACAGAAACTTCCACAACACTACTTCTGAAGGAATGTTACTTTATGAAAGGGAAATATGATGGTGTTTAAAGATCTTGCAGTGCCTTTTCCCCCAGCAAAGTCTTTATTTTTAATTCTCCTGGAAAGTTATAATGTATTACACTACCCTAATATTAAACTGTTTGGACATAAAGTGAAGCGTCGGGTCTCATAGAGACAACTCTAAACCTTCAAACAGACGTCGATGCCAAAAGACTTACAACACTTGTTAAAAAACGTAGGAAGTTTCGCTGGCCCCCACCTGGACCACAGAGAGACTGCGCTTATGACAGACATGCTAAGCAACGTTGGCTTTGAGCTTGGGGGATAGAGAGAGGTAGAATCCCATTCTACAACGCTTTATCACTGCCATCTCTAGCACAGTCATGTCACCTCACTATAGCCTCACTGCTGCTCCACATCCTACTGATATAGAAATAGAATCCTACTGTATTTAAAGACCTCCAATATCAAGTGTGTTTCACTGAGGGTGCATCTTAGTTTTTCTGTTAATTCCCATGTAGGACACACTCTCTGTTCTCCCATGTCGGACACACCTCTCTCTCATAGTCACTGCAGACACTGTTTTTAGATTTTAAATTGCTTTAGTTTATGAAATATCAACTTTGATTTTGCTGAGGATGCCAACTGGAATTGTGGGTAACGTGTGATACATGCTATATAAAATAATGCATACGAATTCTAATGACTCATCCATAAAATAGGACCTTTAATCAGGTATATGGTCAAGGTGAGATGGGCTAAAACACATTTTCTCTAGCCACGGCTGCTACTGTAGGACTTTTTCATCCTATTTTTATTTACTTTGTTGTTTTGTCTGCTTAAAATAAAAGCCCGTTAGATTGTGTTGTCGTTTTGTTATTTTTTAATCTGGCCTCTACTCGCTTAGAATCGAACCCTCATCTAAAGCGCAACTAGGCAGGGAGAAATAGGCTGCAGTACCAAGTTCGGCCACAACGAGGAGTCAATGGGCAGATGGCGCTGTTTCAAAAATGACTCAGATCTGATACTACTGGAGCATCATCGTTTGCAGTTTTAACATCTGCTTACACACGTTATCAAAACTATCTCTCCGTCTTTCAGAACTGTAGACACAAACGCAAAAGTCTTCACATCTCCTTCAAAATGAAACTAAACACCTTAAAATGTCATAAACACATCTCAAAAAGAAGCATTTGTATCTAATGTTTTTTTTTCATAATAGTAGGCCTAGGCTACGTGTGTGTATGTGTGTGGCTGAGGAATAGTTGAAGATTTGGTGTGTAGGCTACTTTTGCGCTTTAAATGAGAGGTTTCAAAAATCGGGTGACATGTAAAGATGTTGTGTGTAAGCAGTTGTAAAACAAACTGTAACCTAGTATTCTAAAATTGCAGTTAAGTGGTGTGTTGTAGAATAATTAAACTAGACGTGCTTGAGTATAACTGGTGTTTAAATATAATCAGACATTTAGCCACCAGATTTACGCCATTTCAGTGTTGAGTAAATTTTTGATGGAGCAGAACAAGAGCGTCAGTGAGATTGGAGCCCCGGAAATGAGACAACACGCTTACCGTAGACGTCAGCACGTCGAACAGGCAACCGAACCAATGCCAATCTGCCAAGCCCGAGCTAGAGCTGGTTTGAAGGTTCTTCTTTCAACTCAGGGATGTCGAACTTTAGTTTATTGACATACTTTTATTAAAAAAAGAAAGAAAAAACGATGTCTCTGACTGTACTACTGCATGTCTCATTTAGCTTCCTCACTTTCGGTTTGGTTAGCATAAAGCCCTAAAATAAGTTCCTTAGCCATCAAAGAGTTCAACAAATCATGCAGAACCCTGATTAATAATGAACATTTTTAAAAGCAGGCTACCACACAGCCAACTCAAATGTGCACGTGGCACTTATTCATGTGAATCATACATTAATTAATTTGAATGAATTTATAAACCCCTGGACTTCTTATTATCATTCTTATATAGCTTAGATGTGTTTCATCAGATTTCTGCTCATGTTTACAACTTTGTGCACAGTCAAAATATAACTCCTCCCATCTCCGTTGTCCGAGATTTGGAGAGTTGTAATATAGTCTGCTGTGCATATTATTGCTCCGTTGACATGGTAGTATCTCCCTCAGACCGTCT
>NC_045736.1:36671715-36671916 GCF_008692095.1 Etheostoma spectabile | reverse complement strand
CTGCTCGCCTCTATGTTTACAGAGAGAGTGGACACGAAGCGACGGACGGGTCTGTGGTACTCAGAGGCCATACCATTTTTTCTCAGTTTGTGACATTTTGAAAATTCCACAGACAGGGAGCGCTCTTGAACCCCCTTCTTGAACTTAAAGGGGTGATAGAATGGTTGTATGGAGTATATCACGCTGTTCCTTGAGGTCTCC
>NC_045736.1:36671249-36671343 GCF_008692095.1 Etheostoma spectabile | reverse complement strand
AATGACTCCTTCAGACTGGTAAGTTTGGTCATTTAGCATTTACTTGCATTTTCAACACTTAGCCCCACATTAGCCGTTCGTTGTTATACTAGTG
>NC_045736.1:36670952-36671239 GCF_008692095.1 Etheostoma spectabile | reverse complement strand
ACTTCAGTGTTGTAGCCTAAGCATATCTTTGTATTAGACTATTTTTTTAGTATTGTAAGCAACATAAGTTATGAATTTGCACACGGACAAATATTTTCCAAATTGCACCCTCGCAATTTGAGTCAAGATGTCCAGTTGGCTGAAAAGTTAGTGGCCAATTCATAAAGCTCCTCACAACAAAAGTCTCTTAGTCACTATCGTAATATTGTTACCGTATACTATCCTGCTAAATAGTAATTGATTGTGATTATGAGTTACGTAAATTCTGTTACACTTAGCTGGACAGC
>NC_045736.1:36670779-36670912 GCF_008692095.1 Etheostoma spectabile | reverse complement strand
TACTCTCGCCTGTGTCAGTAGGTCTAATGTTATCTTGGAACTACTATCCTGCTGATTACATCATCCGACTTTGAAATTACCTTCTTACCATGTAGTAATATGTAAAATTACAACTACGGTGCATCAATCTTAC
>NC_045736.1:36670461-36670587 GCF_008692095.1 Etheostoma spectabile | reverse complement strand
CAGGCTCATTATGTTTGTTTTTACAGGTCATGAGAAGAATGACCCAGGTTCCTGAAGAGATAACCTGTACGACTCACCATCCTGGCCTTCATCCGGTGTGCCTCAATATATATTCTTTGCAAAATG
>NC_045736.1:36670348-36670451 GCF_008692095.1 Etheostoma spectabile | reverse complement strand
TTACAGAGTTGACCATGGCCAGTTGAGAATCAGAGGGATGGAAAGGTGAGGCCAATTTTATACCACTGTTTGCAGTTCAAGTATATAAGTAAAAATGTTTATA
>NC_045736.1:36670190-36670338 GCF_008692095.1 Etheostoma spectabile | reverse complement strand
TTGATTATTGGTTCAGCATTATTATAAAAACAGTATTATCAAGACAACAAAATGAAAAACTTTATTTTGTTTCAAAACATTCATCATCACTTTGAAATCTAAAAGATAAAAAATGTGATTGTCCACTACACCCTGTTCTCTTTGCAGG
>NC_045736.1:36669571-36669737 GCF_008692095.1 Etheostoma spectabile | reverse complement strand
CAAATTTTTATTTTTTGTTTATAATAAAAAAATATTTAAACTTACAAATTGTTGGCTCTGTCTTTACTTCTTTGACGGTGTAACCTCCCCTTTTAGCCTTTGGGAAACGAAGCCTGTACATTAGTTTCCCCTTGGCTGTCTTCCGTTGTGGGCGATCAGCATTCTC
>NC_045736.1:36669195-36669399 GCF_008692095.1 Etheostoma spectabile | reverse complement strand
AGTGCCTTACTTAGAGCAGCTTAAAACTGAAATGATTTGCATTTTAATGGCCGGCAATCAGGCTTGATGTCTATAGACCATTGCTCATGTCTCACACCTTCACTAAAAACAAAACCAGTTTCTGCAGTCAATTTGTCCCCCAGCCACATTTGCCTTTTCGAAAGATTTGTTTTGTTGAATGACGAAGTTCATAGGGAGTGTACA
>NC_045736.1:36669043-36669176 GCF_008692095.1 Etheostoma spectabile | reverse complement strand
CAATGAAGGGAAAAACAACATTTTTGGGAGCAAACCGCTGGATGACACTGTGGAATGAATCCACAGTTGATGTCCGGAAATGATGGCTAAGCTTTTCAACATCAGTAAGGTATCTCTTGTTTGTTAGGACCCT
>NC_045736.1:36667062-36667470 GCF_008692095.1 Etheostoma spectabile | reverse complement strand
CTGACTGTGCAGGATTGAATGTGGAATCTTGAGGATCAAGGCCTGCATAGGGAACATCCTGAACCTCCTCCTCCTCCTCCTCCTCAAATTCAAGGCGAGGTCTCTTTGCTGTCCTCACACCCTTCAAAGGAGTTGAAGGATAATGGCCATAGGAATGAAGGAGCAGTGCGCACCTACTGCCACACTTTGGCACATACATGTTGCCCGGTATGCCTTCAAATGGGGAGGGGGGAGGGGGTTGGTTATGGAGTGCTTAGTGCTCTGACATGGATACTGTGATCAATAATAAACAAGTAAATAAAGGCATATTCCACACAATCTAGCATTCAGTCATATCTTTTGTATACAAACACAATCTTACCTTTTGCCTAAATTATTTTCACCAGCCTCCCCCACAAAAGGAAATGC
>NC_045736.1:36666946-36667052 GCF_008692095.1 Etheostoma spectabile | reverse complement strand
TCACCAATGTGTTTGAAATGGCTCACATATTTGATAAAAGTCACTCATTCATCATGGTAACATTGTTAGATAACACTGCTCTGCTAAATGCTACCCAGTCACAATG
>NC_045736.1:36666796-36666923 GCF_008692095.1 Etheostoma spectabile | reverse complement strand
TGGTTTGTAAGAATAATTAGAAAGGTTACCTTTGCTTCGTATATGAGATCTTAATGTCTTATGAGACAATTGTGTCCCACGAGATGCCACACTCGGATCATCCGTTTGGCAAGCTGCATCTTTCGTG
>NC_045736.1:36666685-36666786 GCF_008692095.1 Etheostoma spectabile | reverse complement strand
CTTGTGATGTACTCTGAAATAAAAACAAACTGCAAATAAATAAACTGCAGCCTATAAACACACTGTTTTCACGAGATTGACTCGATATCACATGAAATGAT
>NC_045736.1:36651450-36666660 GCF_008692095.1 Etheostoma spectabile | reverse complement strand
TGTAACGTTACTCAGCACAGCTTCCGTTCCTCCCGTTAGCTTCGCCAACAGAACTGCGAACCGTTTATCATTTGTCAGTGATATCGAGTCATCTCGTGAAAAAGTGTTTTTATAGGCTGCATTTATTTATTTGCAGTTTGTTTTTTTTTCAGAGTACATCCAAGAAACGACAAGACCCAAAAGATGCAGCTTGCCAAACGGATATCCAGTGTGGCATCTCGTGGGACACAATTGGTCTCATAAGACATTAAGATCTCTACATACTAAGCAAGTTAACCTTCTAATTTTCTTACAAACCAGACTCTTCAATGGTGGTTTGTGTAGCATTGTGACTGGGTAGCATTTAGCAGAGAAGTCAGTGTTATCTAACAATTGTTACCATGATGAAGATTACTTTTATCAAATATGTGAGCCATTTCAAACACATTGTGACTATTTGTTGTAGGAATGTACTATTAATCGGTATATCACTGATTGTGTGATCTCATCATTGCATTTCTGTTGTGGGGGAAGGCTGGTGAAAATATTTAGGCAAAGGTAAGATTCTGTTTGTATACAAAAGATATGACTGAATGCTAGATTGTGTGTTGAATATGCCTTTATTTACTTGTTTATTATTGATCACAGTATCCATGTCAGAGCACTAAGCACTCCATAACCAACCCCCTCCCCCCTCCCCATTTGAAGGCATACCGGGCAACATGTATGTGCCAAAGTGTGGCAGTAGGTGCGCACTGCTCCTTCATTCCTATGGCCATTATCTCAACTCCTTTGAAGGGTGTGAGGACAGCAAAGAGACCTCGCCTTGATTTGAGAGAGAGGAGGAGGAGTTTCAGATGTTCCCTATGCCAGGCCTTGATCCGCAAGAGTCCACATTCAAAATCCTGCACAGTCATTAACAACGGATACAGAATCATCTCAGCTTTTTGGTAAGCAAACTAAAACTCTCACAAGCATTTTTTTTTTTTACATACAGCGTGTCACATTCTGATATTGATTGTTTGAACTGAGATGACAATGTTGTTTTGCTTTGCCTTCTTATAGTACATCACCGGTAGCATCCGTATGGTGCTGCAAAATACATTGTTTGTGAGCAATGCCTTCTCAACCTGTTTGAGACCTGCCCTGTGGGCACAGGGTCTTATGTCCTGCCACTCAGAGAGGGACCTTTGGTAGCTATTGACCAACTATGCCCTCACTGCAGTTCTCAGACAGTGGAAGAGTCAGCAGTTACTGGGAGCACCCCTCTGGCAACCTTCAACTGTCCTGCTTGCCATTTATTTTTGTGGTGCGGTCATTCAAAAATGAAAAGGTACGGGTGATCATTGTCCTCCCGCAGAATGTGTTTTCTGTGCCTTCACTTCCCAACTGATATCTTTTAATTCTATATAGATTTTTGGGCAATGCAGACTGGAGACCACATACTATGATGGCCTTCAGAAGACATCCAGACTACCTGCACCAGCTCATAATCCACACTTGACTGACAATGGCGACACATACAAAGCTTAAAATGCTCAGTGATCAACGAGTGTCATCAATCGGGTTGATATGCGAGCAGACTCACAGGTACACTGTAGTACTGTTCTGTTTGACATGTGTATTCATTTATTACCAGAATTTCAGGTAAGGTGTTTCCTTCCACTGAATACTTTCCCTTTCATGTTTGTTGATTGAAATTTTAAAAACCGTTTACAAATTCTAGGACATTCTGCAAAGTATTGGAGCTACACATGATTGATGTGTGCCAGACCACGAACATCGCAGACCAACAGCTGGGTGCAGGTATTTTAAATCATTTGGACTAAGGTGCGGCACACACTGGCTGCGTCACCGTGAGCGTGTCAGCTGTGTGATTTGTCTGTTTTTATTTCGGCTCCCATATGACAGTTAAGAGTTTTCACACTGAATTGTGTGACCGGCACTTCTATGCAAACGGCTTGAAGCATGCATGGTGTGTGGTAGCCGTCCTAACGCAATTGATCGCAGCCACCGTGGCAACCAAGTAGTACTGACAACAAGTGTCATTAGACCATTATAAGCTTCCATCTTTCTTAGCAATGGTTATGTATGTGTCAACATGGTCATAAAAGTGTGTGCCATCATCACCGTTTTTGATACACAATGGAAAATGTTAATGGTTACCACCGTGTGTGTGTGTGTGTCTCTTCCACACCATATAAAAAACGAGTTTGGGGGAGCTCATACATGGAGAGGATGGTCTTGAAAGAAGCTTGGACATCCTACATGGAAGTGGTGTAAAGTTGGACTGTATCATCACTGATCTTCCCCCTAGATCCAAAAGGTTCTGAGAGAACGTAAAAGCCCCCACTACTATGACGTATGGCAATGTACAATACGGTACTCTGATCTTTTATTTTTCTATGATATATCAGTTATTACATTATAATAGTATTTTATTTTACACTTTTTGTGAAGTTTTTCAAACTTACAAACAATGACACCTCAACAGTTGTAATCTACATTAGTTCTATTTGAACTAATTTCAATTAGGGTTGTCAAAGACAGCTTTGCTAGCAACCAAACTAGCATGATTCTACTCAACTGCAGTTAGCTATCTTTCGGAAATACAATAAAGATTAACCTAACAAAGTGGACAAACATGCATCGTGAACTGTAGATGTAGCTACATGACAACACGGGGTATTTAGTCGAATGAACAGTTAGGAAAAGGAAACGTTAGCCCCTTTATGGCAAGCCATTTTAACATTTAAAAGCTAGACTGGATGTGTTGCAGATATCTTTAATTCAGTTTTGCCTAGTCAAAAAAGCACATAATTCGGATACCACAAAGACTTCTTCCTAGGGCAAATTACATCACTTTGCCATTCATTTGTATGTGGTTATCATCCCAATGATACTACAATAATCAGTTGCAGAATTCCACTAGTTGAATTACGGAATCACACTGAGTTGTAGATATCTTACTCCAGTTCAAGATATCTTTATTCAACTCAATTCAAGATATCTATATGGTCCTTTTCAGATATCTTAATTAGGTTTTGACTAGGCGAAATAACTTTGTATGTCCTGTAACTGAATTATGACTAGTCAAAATGACGTTGTAGATATCTGTAACTGGAGTTAGGGATTTCGTAATTTAATAGTAGAATATCTATTTTCAAGATATAGATATCTTGAAATAAATTTTAATTAGAGATATCTGAAATTTGAGATATCTTTAACTTTCATTCTGCCTAGTCAAAATGTAATTACAGATATCTTGAATTAGAGTTTTGACTAGGCAAAATGACGTTGCAGATATCTTTATGCAGATTGGGCCCGCATCCCACAGGCGGGAGCAGAGCGCATTGTTCAAATCATCAAATCACATAGCTAGCACCTGTTAGTTGTGTAATTAGCACATTAGCACATTAACATGTCGGAGCAGCCAGAGGGCGAAGGCGTTTTTAATCGTCTTTTTAATGCTGCAGCCCGTGCAAGACAGGAGCTGGCAGCAAGAAATGAGGATTCAGCGTTACTTTCCGCATATGTTCAATTCTTCCGAGATTTGTTTCACAGTTTTCAATAGAACGACGTTCTCTCTCTCCACAAATCCCCTCTGTGAGGGCTCGTTCAATTGCATGCCATTTTCTTTTCTTTTTTTTCTTTTTATTAAAGCCAACGCATGACTCTTTCTTCTTCCGTTCTCTGAAATAAGGAAATTAACTTACTTAATCTACCACTCTCTTTATTATGGCGGGGAGGGTGCACGGATCTAAAAACAACGTCATGCACACGAATAACTTTGCACAGTCATAATGACGTTGAGAATCTATAACTTTCATTTTGCCTAGTCAAACATGAATTACAGATATCGCAATTGTCATTGAAGTGTGTGACGCGTTGATTACGTTTTCAATGACGTCATTGTAGATATCTGTAATTCAGTTTTGCCTAGTCAAACTGAATTACAGATATCTCTATCTGTCGTTTTGACTAGTCACAATCACGATACAGATATCTTAATGACAATTGCAACTATCCGAAATGTAATACGACTAGTCATAAAGACGTTATTGCTATCTACAATGTTAATTCCGGATAGTCGAACTTAGCTTTTAAATGTTAAAAGGGCTTGCCATAGCCCCTTGCCATCACACATTCTACCTATGTTAGCTACAGGATACGTTAGCATGGCTAACGTTACTGCTAGTGACGAAAATATACTTACAGCTTGTGTTGTGATGACCAGACAGTTGGAACAAGCCCCTTTTTTCACAACAGCAGCTTAGCAAATCCAGCTTTAATTTGTCCATAGTTTTGAAAACTGTCTGGGGTGAAATGGTTCGAGCAAATTAATAATTGAGTTCCAACCTCACAGGATGTCCTAATACAGAAACTCAGCCATTCCCGTCGAGTGTTTGCTTCCTTGGGAAGACTATGACAAGTGTCTCCGTTCCCTGTACAGCCTGGAACACTGCATTACAGCCCGGGTTCATTGTCAGTGATCCTGGAAAATATTCCACCTTTGTAAATCCGAGCAGCGTTCTCCGTCTTACATCCACTTAACCTAGCTACTACTGTTCTCAGGTCAGTGGCCTGTATGTAATGTTGGCTGGACCGTTCTCCCAAACGGCCATGGGCGTGACAAAGCTGATGGTTCTGAGATCCTGACTCATCTTTTGGCTTTGTTGGGATTCGCCCGTTTTCAGCGGCAGTTTCAAAATGTGGGATTTTCAGAGGAAAGGCATGTCAATGGGATTTAAAGCTTCTATGTATGTCCTATTTACCCACCGAACTGTCGTTATTCACATATGACAGGGTAAAATCGGTTTTGCATTCTATCACCCCTTTAAAACGCAATTTTTGCCCAGTTTGTATCGTTTTACTACTTACACAATCATTTTCATAAATATATTACTACATGACTTACAATACACAGTGTTTTTTAATGATGTTTTGGGGGATTATCCCATCTGAGGGTTGCCCCCCTCCATGCAAAAACATCATAAAAACATGTTGTGCATTGTAAATCATGTAATAATACATTCATTGAAATAAGTGTGTAAGTAGTAAAACAATACAAATGGGGCAAAAATGTGAGTCCCCCACCCCACCCTGTGCGATTTACGCCTATGATTATACACCATTTACAATATATGACTGCTTTGAAGGATGTGCTGATTCACACACAGTTACATGCATATGTACAGGCGGCTGACAGTCAGTTTAGCTCAACTGTGTTTAGAGATTTAAGGGTCCTCCATTTCAGCCCTGACATAGGCCATCATTCCAACTATTCTTAGACCAAAGAGTATCATGTTGACTTAGGGTTATATTGGCCTTCCACTCATGTGTGTACATGTGTCAGGCAGCATGTTCCCATTGTTGCTGTGCTATCTCAGTGAACCATGCTCCATCTGTTGGCGACTCAGCCGGACTGTCCTGTGACCTTATAAATTCTGCCGTCAGTCATCAAAATACAAGGGCCTCAGGGCAATCGGTCAACACTAGAGTGACTATGTGGGTATCTCCTGTTAACACAGAATGCAGGGCCTGTGCAGCCCTATGTTGTCAAATTGCTTACCAAGATCAGGTACCACCTATTGTAGTCCACGCATCAAACACATATTTTTGATATATGATTTATATAGTTAGTTGCATGGATTGTCACATGACACATTATTAGATGTCAGATTGCATGTTGGTGCCAGTTAAAACATTCACAGAAGTGGTGCTTCTAACAAGATTAGGGCTTCTGTTTTGTTTAGTTCATTTTTATTCGAGGGGGATTCAAATTATTATTTTTAAAGACACATGTTTATTACAACAACAAAAAACTAGTTAACAAAAACTAACAGACTTAAACTATGGACCTTTGGGGCGGCTGTGGCTCAGTGGTAGAGCGGTTGCCTGCCAATCGGAAGGTTAGTAGTGCGATCCCCGCCACTACAGTCATTGTCGAAGTGTCCTTGGGCAAGACACTGAACCCCGAGTTGCCCCCGGTGCTGCGCATCGGAGTGTGAATGTGTGTGAATGTTTATCTGATGAGCAGGTGGCACCTTGTACGGCAGCCCCGGCCACAGTGTATGAAAGTGTGTGAATAGTGAATGTATCCTGTAGATGTAAAAGCGCTTTGAGCAGTTGCTAAGACTGGAAAAGCGCTATATAAATACAGCACATTTACATTTACATTTACCTTTGGCAGAGAGGTTGGGAGACTTTCAAACCAGCCGGAAAAAAATAAATAAAAATGTACCTCAACAGTAACATCTGTCTATGGAGTCATAGAAATAATCATGTACAAACTCTGCCAATGGGTTTAAATTCACACGTTTAAAACCTAATTTGGGAACTTTCTAGAAATAGCTGTCAGTATCTTAATTCAACACACAATAAGAAATCGTTCTCATGTTTTGTTATAACAGGTGTAACTTCCATCCACTCAATTAGTTTTTTAAGATACAAAATGACATAAAATATCATAAGATATTTGTGCAGCGATCTTAACACTTTCCTTGACAAGCATAAGTTCAGTGCTTATTCTTCATATGTTGGCAAATAAGTGTGCTTCACAAGTGTGACGGAGTCAAACCAGAGGGAAAGCAGTCTTTATAAATAAAATGAAACTTTAATGGTATGAAAAAGAATGTATATTTACAGTATATATTTACAACCAACGTTCCTCTCATTGAACCCAGGCCATGGGGGGATTAGCAGGTGACAGCAGGTGGCGCTACACAGCAGCTTTTAGCCAGACAGGCAGACTGTGGACACCATGCTGCAAATAAGGGTGTTTTATTTATTCCAGGGCTCGTTCATTTTGTAAGACTGGCTACATTCATGTTAACCTACAGACCACTCTTTTATGTAAATATACAACTGTACACAACTGTCTATGACTTGCATTTATCCATTTTCCAACAGGTCTGTCACTTAAGTATACTACTAATAGTAACATTAAAAATTCCTGTTTGCTGGGGCCCCAGGGGATCTAATCAGACGGTCCCTGAGGAACCACAAACCCTTTGGTCTCACTGAGTTATCGTACCTTCCCATGTATATAAATACCATATATATATAATGTACCATATACTGTGTTAATTGACATGATTTCCATGATCTCCCGACAGTAGGTGGGCCTGTCAAAAAGTCTCAATTTACACTCGAAGGCATACTAAGACACATTTCCGACAGCACCTTTAGGCATCATTACAAGCAGAAGAGAATGGCAGGCAGCTCCGACACTTCTGTCTATAAAGCTTCAGATTATGTACGTGTTGGACAACTCAGTGCTGTAGCAGGGGCACGTCCATAATAATATCTCCAGTCACTTAGGATTGACCCCTCTGGCCTCAGGAAGCGTGCAGCCGGTTGGCCACGCTCCGTTGGCTGAGTCGACGGGTCTTGTGGAGGTTGGTGCTCTGAGTCGTGGCCTCATTGTCATGAGCCAGCTGATCCTCCTGCTCCTCCTCCTCCTCCTCCTGGCTGGCTGCATTGCGTTGTATCTGGGCCTCAACAGTCCTCTGCTCCCGGGCCAACATGAGGAGCATCTCCGCGTCCATGGGCTCATCGGTGAAGAATGGCTGACACACGGTCTCGACCAGGCCAATGACTGTCCCCAACACTGCAAACACCGAACCCACCAGGTAGACCTTCAACAAACCCCGGCTGGGTTTCTGACTCAGCAGCTCTTTGGCGAAGGGGATCAACTCCTGCATGTTTTCCATTTCCAATGGCTGAGACACAATGTTGGGCTCAAGAAGATTGTAAACCTGTTAAAGATGATTAAAAGCTGTTGTCAGATGTGCAGATATACCATTTATCTGTGTCATAATAATTGTAAATTTAATATCGTATATTAGTTAAATTGTTGGTCTGACTAAAAGCAATGTCAGACATCCCTTTGGGATCTGAGAATTTGCAGCAACATTACAATCAGACCTGTCCTGGGTTTACACTTGATATAGAATACAACATGAAATATATTTAAATACCTGCAGTGAAGTCGACAAAAGCAATTCAATGCAGGGGTAAGGCTATATGCAAATCAATTAAACATCTTTTATTTGTCACATGAAATGTGTTAATATTCCAACTGCTGGCTTTTTGAAAATAGACTAATGTAACAGCAGTCTAACATCCCATCAGTGCATTGGACTTACAGCATATAAACATCAATGTCTCAGAAGAAAACATATGAACTTACTGTGATGTAGTCTGCTGTTTGCTCCAGTTATTAGGCAGCCCCTACTCATAAGCTCCAGTATGTGGTAGAACACACCTCAGTGGACACTGTGGTCATTTATAGCCCCGGTCCGGTGTCTCCACCCACACAGTGACAGCTGCTGAATATTCAGAAGCATGGAGGAGCATTTCTGATCAGGAAAGGCTTTGAGCCAGAAACTTAGACCTAGTTGTGTGTGCGGGCTTATTACACAGTCAACCCAGTATTCTTCCTAATATTCCATTGTCATTTCACTTTCAGTACTTTTAGTCACAAGTATCGTACTTTGCTGTATTACCTGTTGTACCAGAGTAAAAACAAAAGTGTGTTTGGCAATAAAAAGTGAAATTGGACAGCAGTCCTAATTTCCTTTATATCATTATCAACATTAAGGTTCCAGCACCCAGCTTTCAAGCTCTAAATGTGGGTTGAACGTGTTGAGTTGTGTATGTTATGCATGTGTGTAGCCAATATCTCCAATAATATTTTGCAACCAAAAGTAAGGATGTTGAAACTAAAACAAATATATAAACAATATTAGCTAATTTTTAAGCATCTCTGACAAGTGAGTTAGTTGTGTCCCGTTGTACCCTGTTTGACTTGGAGCACCTGTAGGCTCCACGCGAGCTGTCAAACTGGAAAATTTAAATGTCTTAATTTGCTGATGTTTTATTCCTTTGAAGGATGCTGTCTATGTCTTGTTAAGGGATGAAGATGCTTTCTTCATTTACTTGTGTTTGGTCTATTTGTATGTTTTTTTCCTAAGTTGCACTGCATTGAGCTAACTTAGTTGCCATCATTAACACATTTTATATGTTTAATTAAACAAGCCTCTTAAATTTGCCCTAACACAGCTGCTCATAGTGTTACCTCAAACAATTCTAAAGACTTGAATCCACAGTATTTAAATTAGCCTAATGATAAATAACATGCCCTGTGCAGAGCTTAGTAATAAAATTATTATTACTGTTGTCAGGTTGGTGCCCTCTGCAGCGACGTTTCCAGGGTTTTGATGTCTCCTTTAATATTAATACAGAAAATCTGTTTAGAAATATGGTAAATTTGGATTGGATGGAACAGCATAATTTAATTCTGCTAAATAAAACATCACATAAAATATTACATTCATTAATAAAAGCACTTGTTTTCATTTTAAACAAATTGTATATCAGAATACAATACACATATTCAGTAGGCTCAGTCTGCCACTTTTTAATAAAAGACTTCCAGTGCTGGTTCCATGGTACCAGAATTTTGGATAGTCGTCATGGAAACATGAATTGGTCATGTGACAAGGGCCGGGAAGATTGGCAGAACATGCAGCCAAGTGACAGTATGCTGATTCAATGAAAATCACATTTGTCAGACTGACAGCACTCCAGCCCAGTGGATTGGGGGTGGGGTGGGGGGGGGTATTATTTCTTCAAGACTCTAGCCCCGCCCCTGGCCGTCTGGGAGTAGGCTAATACCCTCACAGGTGACCTGGGGGTCTCCATTTGGCTGATGGAGTCCATGGGAATCTTCCACATCAACAGTCTCCAAAGCAGGGGAAAGGTTGTGTAAACCCATCTTTACCCTGCTGCATTCTGCTGCTGTGGACTGTGGTCAGAGTGGAGCCATACACAATAGCACACAGAGTCTAGCACACGTAGCACACACACTAATGATGCTGACAAACACAGCACGTAGAGGAGCAGACTCTACATGATCACGTCAATTTCACATTTGCCAAAACCGACAGGAGGGGGTTGTTTCATTATTGTTCGATTGGAACCTGTCCGTTTCTGTTCTGAAATGGCAGATATACACATAACTTTATATTTTTTCTAGACCTTCTAGTTTTGTGGGCCAATCCAGTTGCTTCTACTCATAATGCTGTTGAAATCTAGAATGTGCTTGTTTCATTGCAGATTGACTCAGATATATGACTCAGGAGAAATGGCTGCGAGGAGAATTCAGATTTCAGAGCCCGGGTTCAGTGCATGCTGGCTTCCTGACACACCTTAAGGAAATGATACTATCATTACAATTATTAATATTAGTCACACCTGCATATGACCAATCAAAGTCAAGATGGTCAAGTGTTCACACGTTATTAAAAGTAACTTACTGTCTTGTTATTTGATGTTATTGATTTGTGTTGTTTTTATTGCTTGTCTGCGGTTCTGGTCTTTACATATTTAAAACAAAAACAATCAATCCATCAATCAAAAGTTGTGTCCGTTGCTCTAAAGTTCGTTGGTGCTTTTGGCCTCACCAGAGATTTTTGGATTACTACATCTTGCCTCAGAAAAAAAAAGAAGCTTCCCCCCCACAAAAAAAATGGTAATGAAGTCCTTTTCTTAATTCTATATCTGCAAATGTATTAAAATAACACTTAACATTTCTTTTGAATTCATGATTTTCCTTTGTATTTAAAAAAGTTAAAATTCATCTAACAGTAGGTTTCTAGACTAAAGTATTGCTGTGTGTACATTTCCCAGCCAATCCTAATCATCACACACCCAGTGTCAGTATTGGCCATTCAGATTAGATACAGAGAAGTTAAAAGAGAAGGAACAGAGAATAGGCGTTACGTAATCATAGGTCAGAATACGACGGAAAAGTAAAATGCTCAGCTCTATCCACTGCAGTAGAACCCTTGCTCCATTAAACAGTGAAAACTGATCCAAATGAAAGCTAACTTACAATAATAAACCTCATGTAAACAGTGTGATCAGAATAAACTTTTGAAATGCACATGCACTACTTTAATTTTCAAAGAGATTCTCCCAAGAAGACTTGACACTCTCTTCTCTGTTGTCGGCCTCGTAAAAGGTAGTGCATGTTCCCTGAGCCAACATATACATATATATTATATATATATATATATATATATATATATATATATATATATATATATATATATATATATATATTCATTCAAATGAAATAGAATACCTGTCCTAGTATGAATGTAAATGTAAAAGGACTGTTCTTATATAGTGTTTTTTTACAATCCAGGATACATTCACCATTCACACATATTCATACACTGTGGCGAGGCTGCTGTACAAGGTGCCACATGCTCACCAGATAAACACTCACACACATTTACACAACAATGGGGCAGCATCGGGGTCAACTCTAGGTTCAGTGTCTTGCCCAAGGACACTTCGACATGGGACAGTTGGTCAAGGCCAAAGCCCCAGCCTCCACCTTGCCCCCCCCACCCCCCTCTCCTCCTCAAAGCTAAAGACTTGGCAAAGAGAAATGGCACATATTAATGAAAGCTCATTGGGGGACTGGCTCTAGTGGCTATAATTCTGCACCAAGGGTGAATTTTGGTAAAGAGACTTCAGATACAGTATAAGGGGACCACTAAGGTCTATATAAAAGAGACTTCAAATACAGTATTAGGGGACCACTAAGGTTTATATAAAAGAGACTTCAGATACAGTATTAGGGACCACTAAGGTCTGTATAAAAAAGCTTCAGATACAGTATTAGGGACCACTAAGGTCTATATAAAAGAGACTCAGATACAGTATTAGGGGACCACTAGGTCTACATAAAAGAGACTTCAGATACAGTGTTAGGGGACCACTAAGGTCTATATAAAAGAGACTTCAGACCAGTATTAGGGGACCACTAAGGGTATATAAAAATACTTTCAGATACAGTATTAGGGGACCACTAAGGGTATATAAAAGATCTTCAGATACAGTATTAGGGGACCACTAGGTCTTATAAAGAGACTTCAGATACAGTATTAGGGGACCACTAAGGTCTATATAAAAGGACTTCAGATACAGTATTAGGGGACCACTAAGTCTATATAAAGAGACTTCAGATACAGTATTAGGGGACCACTAAGTCTATATAAAAGAACTTCAGATATAGTATTAGGTGACCACTAAGGTCTATATAAAAGAGACATCAGATACGGTATTAGGGGACCACTGAGGCCTATGTATAAAAGCATCTAAAGAGCACCATGTCATGGGACCTTTGATGCTGCCATCAGTCTGCGACCGGCCCAACTGGGCCCTCGTCACGAAAAAAACACTTTCCACGAGCTAAACAACTATTCTGGGAAAAACCTTATAAAGACTGACAATCACTCTTTCAATTAAACCAATCATGTGAGCCAATGATCTTGTTGCTGTCAAAGTTTAGAACTGTTCCTTTCTCTGCTGCTGTCAGCGGTCACTCAGCGTTGAACTGGTGCAAATCTCCTTCCACAATAGGTTTACATGGTTTCATTTTCAAAAACACCATATTTTTGTTGTACTTCACAACCCTCCAGATCCTGTTTTCACCCTGTGAGTTTGGGTCTCTGTTTTAGCTACAGAGTGAGACATCTCACTTCTATACTAGGATGTAGGATTTGCTGGGAGACTTCTTCTAAACAAGGGGCAATTGTGGAATACCTGCAGAACAGGGACATGGAAGTAGTTCTTTTGGAGAGTATGGTGAACTACTGTGGGTTGTAGCAGTGTTTGCCATTGAGAACGAGCTAGCATGTGCTAAAGTTAGCCACCTTGTCTCGGCTAGTTACGTAGAAAGCTGTGCAGAAAGACATTCAGAAACCGTATCTCACTCAAAACAGCATGGATAGTATTTTTTCCAAGTTTGTATGTGTGTGGAAGCACCAGAGACACAAAATACCACCCCAAATTCATAATATGGGCACAAAAATTGAGTGCCATTAAGGAATTTTATTTTATCAATGTGTTCATTTTGACCGCCCTAAATAATATCAATAACAATAATAATACCTTTTAAAGCTTTAGTGCTTAACTTTTTGATATTAATGAACGTCCGTAAACTAAATAAGACTATCAGCTCCACACAACTCTCTCTGGATTCCTCAGTAAGACGATGTTGAAAAGATTGTGTTGTCCAGAGACTTTCCAGCACAATAATTCGAGTGACGATAATGACCTCTTCTGAAGAGTCCATCATGTTTTTTTTTAATCCTCCGAGTCCTCTTTGGTTACTAGCAACTGCGTGGAAGAGGGGTTGGGGGCGGTGCGCGATCACGGAAGCCTTGTATTATGTGGCTGTGGACTCTATTTGACAGCAGAAACTAACCAGAAAGAACACTGAGATTGCTTGGCTGTTACCTTCTGTTCCTTGTAGGCTACCATGTTGTACAGCTTACCAGTAATTGCATGTTGTGTGTTTGAGGGGTTGTACAGAAGCAATTCCAAAAATATTTAAAGTGTTTGCATTACTCCTGTTTTAAAGAGAGCTGAGCTACTGTATGTCGCGTATCACATCTTTTAGTAGAAGAAAAAGTACAAAGTGCTGCTCCAGATTTGCTGCTATTTCTCGACCCAACTTGTAAGATTGTCTCAGAAAAGATGCTTATTCAAACAGCTCTCTTTTGTCTGGACAGGCTGTTTTTGCAGTGTCCATCAAGTTTTCTTTGCCTTTTGAATTCCCCTTCTTGGGAGAAACAACAAACCTGATAAAAGTAACTGCACAGATGATCTCTTCTTGTGATGGTTTTTGAATTATTTAACATTTTTTTGTCAATTTAGATCGTAATTGCTTAGGAATAGAAATACTTGTTACCAACCATTGGCTAATATTTATAAGTCTAGAACTTGTGACAGTAAATGCATCATATTACATTATTTTGTAACAGTAATTGTAGTTTGCACTGCCGTATCTGACTGTTAAAGAAGTACAACAGCGTAGAACAAAGTGACAGCACATACACACATGTTGCCTATGTGCCTCACTTTAAAATAAAAGTAATAGCCTACATAATATATGATAATAATTACGGGAAGACTAAATGTCACAGAATTTCTTTTTTTTTGCGTATGTGTGTGTGTGTGTGTGTGTGTGTGTGTGTGTGTGTGTGTGTGTGTGTGTGTGTGTGTGTGTGTGTGTGTTGTGTTTGTGGCCGTATCTTATGAAGTAATGATTCAATTAAGCAGTCCTTGGCTCCATTTCAGGGTACCAGGGACCAGTATTGACAGAGAGGAAACAGGCTGCTAGGCTGCTACTAAGAAATAAATCATAGCTACAGCTACTATCCACAGGGTTTGAAGGCGTGACGGTACTTGTCTGAAGTGTTTGTAGTGTGCAGTAGCCTCTGCGTGTGTGTGTGTGTGTGTGTGTGTGTGTGTGTGTGTGTGTGTGTGTGTGTGTGTGTGTGTGTGTGTGTGTGTGTTGAGTCAGACGACACACCCTGTACTGTGACTTAGTCAGTGTGTCTGCAGAGAGAACGGGGAAAAACATAATGTGCGTGTTCACCTGGCCCTCTGGCTACTATTTCTTCAGACACAGTTGATGATCAGCTGCCTTGCAAGCAGTGCCTACAGGGCATGGATTGTGTCTGGGGAAGGACAAGTGAGCTGTCTGTGGGACTGCGTTTCAGAATGGAAAAGAGCACAAACCAGTGATTAAACAGTGTTACATAAAACATTTTTATGATAAATAAATAACAAAATCACTTCTGCATCATGTATGTATGATGTGGTTGTTTTTGTTGGTGACATGCTAGTTTTCAAATTCTTGCATGGAAGGAACGTGTGGGTTTTACTCTGTGTCTGTTTGCCAAACAGCGTGGCCACTCCTGTTGACACGCCGTTTGTCAGCATGTCATTCACAGCTTCTCTCTTTCTTCCCTTTCATGTCTTCAGCTGTCCTATAAATAAAGACTTAGACTTATCTTTACTAATCCTTTTGGGATGACTCCCCCAAGGAAATTGAAATTTCCAGCATCTGTTTTAAGCAAGAAGAATACAGTATAGAGAGAGAAAAAAAAGGAAGACAGTATAAATATAACATTTATAACAGTAATAATAATAACAATAAATAAAAACTTTGGCCAGAAAAAAAGACATTTACCATAAATTATCATAAAGTGTCAGTGTTAAAGTGTTAAAGTGTCTAGGTATTCATGTGAGTCCAGGTGTGTATCTACTTTCTTCTTTGCCTTATTTCCTCCTCCCCCCGAGTGAGGAGTTGTAGAGTGTAATGGCATTAGGGACAAAGGAGTCCTTGAGTCTGTTGGTCCT
>NC_045736.1:36636842-36651440 GCF_008692095.1 Etheostoma spectabile | reverse complement strand
AGGAGCAGCCTTCCACTGAACAGGCTCCTCTGGTTGCTGCTATAAAATGCCCAAAAACTAATCTTTCAAAAAAAAAAAATGTTTTACCAGGCTCTACTGCCATAACGAGATGCTTCTCACTGCTAGAAAAAAAAGGAAATCAAAGATTTTCACACTACCAGGCTACCAGAGTGGCTCAGATTCCTAATGTACAGAGTCTGGTAGGAACAGGCTAATTGGACCAGAGTCTGGTAGGACCAGTCCCTAATGTACCAGAGTCTGGTAGGACCAGGCTAATGTACCAGAGTCTGGTAGGACCAGACTGATGTACAGAGTCTGGTAGGAACAGGCTAATGCACCAGAGTCTGGTAGGACCAGGCTAATGGGCCAGAGTCTTGTAGGACCAGCCTAATGTACCAGAGTCTGGTAGGACCAGGCTGATGTACAGTCTGGTAGGAACAGGCTAATGGGCCAGAGTCTGGTAGGACCAGCCTAATGTACAGAGTCTGGTAGGAACAGGCTAATGGACCAGAGTCTGGTAGGACCAGCCTAATGTACCAGAGTCTGGTAGGACCAGGCTAATGTCTGGTAGGAACAGGCTAATGTACCAGGGTATGGTAGGACAAGGCTGATGGAACCGAGTCTGGTAGGACCAGGCTAATGTACCAGAGTCTGGTAGGACCAAGCTAATGTACCAGAGTCTGGTAGGAGCAGGCAGAGTCTGGTAGGACCAGGCTAATGGACCCGAGTCTGGTAGGACCAGGCTAATGTAACAGAGTGTGATAGGACCAGCTTAATGGACCAGAGTCTGGTAGGACCAGGCTTATGGACCAGAGTCTGGTAGGACCAGGCTAATGTACCAGAGTCTGGTAGCACCAGGCTAATGGACCCGAGTCTGGTAGGACCAGGCTTATGGACCAGAGTCTGGTAGGACCAGGCTAATGTACCAGAGTCTGGTAGGACCAGCCTAATGGACCAGAGTCTGGTAGGACCAGGCTAGCTGAGTGGTGCTTAAAGTCATTTGTGTTTCTGACTCCTGTCAGATTCGGAATCAACAGCAACTTTAAAACGTAGAACGGAAATAGTCTACAGCCCTTGCTAGCGGTTATGTGACGCTGTATTTGGGTACAGCGGTGCTTTGAACTAAATGCTAACAATAGCATGCTCAAATGTTCACACTGACAATGCTAACATGCTAATGTCAAGCAGATAAAGTATGTTTACCATGTCCAGCATCTCAGTTTAGACTAGTATCATGCTAACATTTGCAAACTAGCAGTAAACATAAAGTACAGCCGAGGCTGATGGGAACATCAGTAGTTTTTCAGCTTTTTTGTCATAAAGCCAAGTATTAGTTTGACCTGATGATGGACACCTCCAGGCTGGATAAACTGATCAGGCGGGCCGGCTCTGTGGTCGACATGAAGCTGGACTCACTGGTGACGGTGGGAGAGAGGAGGACACTGGACAAACTGCTGGACATTATTGATAATGTCAGCCACCCCTTGCACACCGTCATCAGCACCCAGAGGAGCCTGTTCAGTGGAAGGCTGCTCCTTCCCAAGTGTCGGACCAGCAGGCTCAAGGACTCTGTTGTCCCTCATGCCATTAGACTATACAACTATACTAGCCTATAGGAAGTAGAGCAGAGAGGACAATACATACATACATACAGTACATACAGACATGCATACATACATACATACATACATACATACATGCATACAGTACATACATACACACATACATACATACATACACACCTGGACTTACAACAATACCTGGTCAGTTTAACACTTGACTCAACACTGACACTTTTGACGGATAATTTATGGTTAATGTCTTTTTTATGTCTTTTTAAAAGCCAAAGGTTCTTCTTCTTCTTCTTCTTCTTCTTATTACTAATATTATTATTATTATTATTATTATTATTATTATTATTATTATTATTTTTTATTGCGGTTGTTATTATCTTTATACTGTCTTCTATATTGTATTCTTGCTAAAACTGATGCTGGAAATTTCAATGGCCGAGATTTTTTATTTTTATTTTATTGGAGGTTACAACAGTGTTTTGTTACACCTTGTTAAGTTTTTGTTTACTTTGTTAGTGTGTGTGTGTGTCTACGTCTAGCTACATGTCTGTAGGCTATGTGTATGTGTTGATTCATGGAGAAAGGGAGTGGAGGTGCAGGGTGTGACTCTGACACACACACACACTGTATCATAGCGTCCAGGTGAGACAGCGTTGATAAAGCAGCAGCACACAGAGCTGATAGAACACGGACGGCCAGGGGAGCCTCACATCAGGGAATACACTCCACGGGCTTTGATTCTTTCGGCGTGCTGATATTTTTGTTGTTGTCCCGTCTGTTCCAGACTTTATCATAGGAGGTTTGCAACATGAGAATACTTTTACTCCTGGCAGGTAAGATTTCTTTTCTCTTCAATCTTTGAATGTTAGTGTCCTCTTTCTGTTTCAAGTTTGTCCTGCAACTTTCACCTTCAATTTTCCACGCCATGAATTCACATTCCTAAATCGTGGGGAGTTGACAGTATACAGTTTTTGTTTTCCAAAGAGTGGAACCTTGCAGACGCTGATTCCACTGATCCCTCCATTTTGGAGCAGTGAGGAGGAACTAACCTGAGCAGCAACTGCAGTGATTGGTTGGAAGGACAACCTGCATGCTCTCTTTTCATGATGGCACACGTTTAAGGAGTTGGGAAGGTTGAAGGGGTTTCAGTAGTCGGCTTCACCCTGACAAGGGCATTACTTTAATGAAACAAAATGTTGGCAGCACCTTGTTCTTATCAGTATTCATATCCCATATTATCCATGTTAGACACATGCGGTGGAAGAAGTATTTTTTAATTTTCTTTTTCTTTTATTTCATACAAATATTTACATTGAACCAAAATATATGTATGTAATACATACATACATACGTACATACATACTACATACATACATACATATAGACATACACACATACAAAAAGAATTCCGAAAAGGAGCAGGTTGAAGCCAAAGCTTATATGTTTCCCACCCCTCATTCAAGTATTCAGATCCTTTACTTAAGTAAAAGTACTAATACCACACTGTAAAAATACTGTTTCATGTAAAAGTCCTCCCATTGTAGAAAGTGTAAAGGATCCAGGAGGTTGTGTGTTCAATGGTCTCATCATCCCAGCTGGACTTGTAGGCTGTTATACTGTTGGATGGTTTACTTTATAATAAAACATCAGATTTTACAAACTACATGGGTTTTTGTGTGCAGATTTTAATTTGAATGTGTAAAGTAACTAGTAACTAAGTAGTAGTAGTAGCTGTTAGATGAATGTAGTGGAGTAAAAAGTAGAATATTTCTCTCTGAAATGTAGCGGAGTTGAAGTAGAAAGTGGCATGAAAAGACATAAGTAAAGTATGTGTACATCAACATTTGTACTTAAGTGCAGTACTGGAGGACATGTACTTAGTTACAATCAAACACTGCTAGACATTATGTCTAAATGTTGCTGTCTAAATGAATGCATCCTTTTGAGCACTGTATATTATACCTATTACGAGTTATGATTTCATTAATCTGTTTTGAGTGGGGCTTGATCTTACGATAGGTACTGTGGCATCCATATGGTTTCATTTTATAATTAACTTTAGAACAACAGTCACTGTTGTGTCACTGCTTGTTTTGTGAAAAAGATATTTTCATCTTACTGATGGAGCTAAAGGTTTGTGTTAGTGTAAATGATATTTACACTGTATTCATGTTGCTGTCATGTACAGTATGGAAATTCAGCTCTCAATTAGTGCATGGATAGGACCTGCGCATGGGTGTGTGTTTCAGGCCTGTGTGAAGTGTGTTCTAACAACAGAAACAAAACAATCGTAATTACTCCACTTTGGATCAATAAAGCATACATTATTATTACTTCAATTACTATTAATATTATTATTATTATTAGATACAGAGTTACAAGTCATTGTAACCTTTCATTTCTTGTTGTGCCTTCCTCCTGACAGCCATAGCTGCAGTCTCCCAGGCCCAGACTGACTGCTCTCGGGGGGCTTGTTACCCACCCAGCAGTGACCTGCTCCTGGGCAGGGCCCAGCAGCTCCACGCCTCCTCCACCTGTGGCCTCACAGGCTCCGAGGTCTACTGCACCCCATACGAACAGGTAGGGGCACAGGACATGTCATCTCTGCTAATTAACGATGTTAGATGTAGACTATATTGAGTATCAACCTCTAAAAGCCACTGTGATCAATTCTTAGTATATCATCTTGAGCAAGAGAGACTTCTCTGTTTAGAATAGAAAATGTGTAAAAAGACACATAGAAGCACAATCATTAGCTTCAATTGTATAATATTTATATTGGCTTTGTAAAAAACCTTATCAGTCAAACCAGAGCACATAAGCAGTCAGTGGCTCGGCCAGCTGTGTTGACCCAGGCCATGTGTGGGTCTCTACGTGAAGTTTGCCCCGTCAGGAGTCGAGCGGTGCAGAGGTCACGGTGAGCAGACAGGATGGAGGCTGTGGTGGTTTTGGCCCGACTCCCTCCAGTCCATTTTGTGAAACAGTCTGATTTCAGTGCCAGCGCATCATGTTGTAACTGTACTCTTTGACCAACATCTGAAAACCACTCGCCAGCCCATCTGCTGGCTCAGCTCCATTACTGGATTCAAACGCTGATTTTGAAATAAGAGAGAGCAGAGAACAGGGTTAAGCCTGTCATTTTGCAATTTTTATTGGCAAAGCCCCAGGGATTGATGAGATCCTTCCAGAAATGCTGAAAGCTCTGGGTGTGGAGGGACTGTCTTGGTTGACATGTCTCTTCAACATTGCGTGATCTGGAACGGTGCCTAGGGAGTGGCAAACCGGGGTGGTGGTTCCTAACTTCAAAAAGGGGGACCAGAGGGTGTGTGCCAATTACAGGGGTATCACACTTCTCAGCTTCCTTGGCAAAGTCCACTCCAAGGTGCTGGAAAAGAGGGTTCGGCAGATAGTCGAACCTCGGATTGAAGAGGAACAATGGATCAAATCTTCACTCTTGCAAGGATCCTGGAGGGAGCCTGGGAGTATGCCCAACCGGTCTACATGTGTTTTGTGGATCTGGCGAAGGCGTATGACCGTGTCCTCTAGGAGATACTGTGGGTGGTGCTGCGGGAGTATGGGGTGAGGGGGTCCCTTCTCAGGGCCATCCAATCTCTGTATGACCAAAGCGAGCGCTGTGTACGGGTTCTCAGCAGTAAGTCAGACTCGTTTCAGGTGAGGGTTGGCCTCCGCCAGGGCTGCACTTTGTCACCAATCCTGTTGGTGGTATTTATGGACAGGATATCTAGGCGTAGTCGGGGTGGGGAGGGATTGCAGTTCGAGCCGCTGTTCTTATGCGTCGAAAGGAGCCAGTTGAGGTGGTTCGGGCATCTGGTAAGGATGCCTCCTGGGGGCCTCCTGTGGGAGGTGTTCCAGGCACGTCCAGCTGGGAGGAGGCCTCAAGGAAAACCCAGGACTAGGTGGAGGGATTATATCTCCAACCTGGCCTGGGAACGCCTCGGGATCCCCCAGTCAGAGCTGGTTGATGTGGCCCGGGAAAGGGAAGTTTGGGGTCCCCTGCTGGAGCTGCTGCCCCTCGACCCGATACCGGATGAGCGGACGAAGATGGTTGTTAGATGGATGGATGGCAGGGGTTTAAAACAGTACTCAGAAACTCAAGTTAAAGCCGCACAACTGCTTTGCCCCCCCCCCCCCCCCCCCCCCCCCCCCCCACACACACACACACACACACACACAGCACTACCAACCCAACTCCGTTCAGACTGAGCTACTTCCACCCCCAAGTGCTCAACTTTACACTGTAATCATAAATTGATCAAGATTGTCAAGTGAAATTATCTTGCTGCATGGACAGATAATTTCACTTGTTCTGAGTACCTTTTCCCTCAGATTTAGGGTTTTTATCTTGGTTTTAGAAGACCCTTTTTTTTGCAGTGTAGGTTTACATGACACTAACTTTATTATACATATTGTATAAAACTTGCATCACTTCATAATTCCCCAGAAAAAAGATTTTGAAAAATTAGAACCCACATGAAAGCTATTGCCTTTTCAGTAAAAATGTTATTATAAAATCAGTCAGGACATTTGGTTACATTATTGGTGAAGTATTTACATTATTTGGTGTTGCAGGGGCATTAATGTTTAAATTTGGTATTGCGTATTATCTGCTGTGCTGTCAGAATTCCTGCAGAGTTTTTGAAGCGATGCGCTAAAAGATATGTGCAGTATGTTAGTTTTGCAATAGTCCAATGATAAGAGGGAGGGAGCAACACGGAGCGAGAGAGCTGGACTGAAGCCCAGGTGTTCCATGTTACCACAGATCATCTTCATCTGAAATGTATCTGGAAACTTCAGATAAATGTAGTGCAGGATAAAGTACAACATTGTTTCAGACATGTAGTAGAAGAAAAACAGAAGTGCTCCAAGCTGTAAATAAGTAAATAAGTTAGTAGGCTATATAATAAGTAAAGTTTGAGCACTTCGAAAATTGCCTAGGTACTGTACATGAGTAAAAGTTACCATGTACTGTACTTGTTAGCATTAGCCTACTCTACTGTAACAGAGAAAATGTCCCGTATTCCTTATTTTCATTATGACTCTCACTAAGGCAGGGCTGTCCAACTCAATTTCTCCAAGGACCACACTAGAAAAGAAGAATCACATCAAGGGCCAGACATGTTTCGTTCATTGTCATGCTTTTATTTCATCAGAAAAGTCAAGCATCTTTTACTGCATGTCTCATATAGCTTTCAAACTTAAACAAGCCAAAAACGTTTGGAAAAAAAGCACCAAAATCATCGGCAAAAGTGACCAAAAATCCAGAAAAAGAAACAAAACATTGAAAACGTTACGAACACATAGGTGGTCCAAAATTTATTGAGAACCTAAATAGATATAAGTTTGACACATGTGCACTAAGGTAACCTAAACTTAAGCAATCCTAATTCAACCTAATCGACAGAAAGACAGAGCGGGTAATGTTTGTGTTGATATTACATACGCTGCATACCTTACCTTGAATCTGCCTCGGGGGATAGATAGCTGTGTTAGGCGTGGACTATCTCTAATTGATCAATGCTTTCCCTTTGTTTTGTTTTTTTAATACCTGAGCCGCACCTCATCCAGACAGGGAGGGGAGGGAACACTCAGCTGTATCTCAGAGCTGACACACACATGCATGACAGCCAGGAAAGACCAACAGTGTTGAAGCTGAAAGCCCACACAGCCATCATGATATAACTAGTCAGATCTTGTTGGCAATGAGTCATCACACTGCTGCAAGCACCAGATTCTGTAACAAATAATTAGGTATAGTATGAATACTATACATAATATATTATACATATTTCTCTATATCTGTATATTTGTATCACATCAGTGTTCATGTGTCCTAACTGGCAACCTGGGTCTGTCCGAGGTTTCTGCCTAAAAGGATGTTTTTTCTTGCCATTTTCACACCAAATTACCCTGGCTCCGCCCTTCTACGTGCTTCCGCTCAATTTTCATTGTCCTTCATTAGTAGTCTGGGTTTGCGGTATATTTGCGGGTTTACTGCCCAATCAGTGAACAGAGGGAGTGGCTGGGAACGATGACGTTGAGGTTGCGCGCTACTTTGAGTTGTAGTTCCACAATGGCAACGGAGAAAGATGAAGTGAATGGGAAGTCATTCGGTCCGTTGTGGCTACGCTGCCGAACATCCAGAAGTTAAAGCTCAAGCAAGAACAATCTTTGCTGAGTTTTGTTGGTGGCCATGATTTTGTGACCTTCCTCCCCATGGGGTTAAGGAAAAGTATGACTTTCCAGCTCGCTCCGTTAGAGGGGAAGGACTTGGCTAAGGGTAACGCTAGGGATGCTAAGCTAATGTCACGACCAAATGTTAGTGGTTGGTTATGGCAGATCCAGAGTGGCTCTGGGCAGATCCTATAGCTTTATACTTCAACAGAGTACCCACATTTAAGGAAGTTAACACTTGTTAATGGAGAGTGGTCAGACTCTCTGGACTAATGAAATGGACCAGAGTCTGGTAGGACCAGGCTAATGGACCAGGCTAATGTACCAGAGTCAAATAGGACCAGGCTAATGTACCAGAGTCTCGTAGGACCAGAGTCTGGTAGGACCAGGCTAGCACAAAATGCTTGCTCCTGGGAAATTGTCGGGTCTTTGTGAATTATAAAGCGTGGTCTAGACCTGCTCTGTTTGTGAAGTGTCCGGAGATAACTGTTTTTATGAATTGATACTATAAATGAAACTGAATTGAATTACTAATCAAACAAATCCATTTAAATGCTGTAGTGTTGATTGGTCTAGTGCTGAGATTTTCAAAAGAGGGTCCGTGACCCCTAGGGGGTCTTTGGAGTTAGTGCAGAGGGGGCAATGCAGTACATGTATAAAAGAGCAAACAGTGTTTCCTCACATTCTGGAAAACCTGGAATTTTCCATCGCAGAGTGGAATTTTAGAATTTCTGTTGTTGCTACGTCAATGCAGTGGGCCAGGCTGAGCTGTAGCACCAGCAGTATACCTAGACTTTAAGTTCTGACAGATTTTGGGAAACGTGTCATCTTTGAGACCGGCTCATTAGCTCTCCTGTTTATCTTTGTGTACATTAAAGCCCTAAGATTTTTTTAATATACTACAAGGTTATTTTGGTTGGAGTTGCTAATATCATTTATAAATATGTGGAGAATGGTCAATATATTTGATGCATCCTGTTAGGCATGCATTTCAGATGTTATCAGGGGATCAAATCATTTTGTTGCAGTGTCAGATTTGCTAAATATGCATAGGATATGAAGAGAAACTGGAAAGGCATCGTTCAAATTTATAACGTTGTGATGGGGCCTAAAAATAGATTGTTCTTACCCCATAACAGTCCAAGCAGTTCAGAAGCACTCATTCCAGCCAGATACCTGCTGGTTCAACTTAAATTTAAAGTGGGTAAATCCTTTTTTATTGTTGCCAAATTGTGAATGTTATCGAATTGGAGGTGAGTTAAGCTTGACATGGAGATTCTTCTCAACTTGTAGTTTTAAAAAGCTTCAACGTGGGCACATTTTTTTCCTCCAAGGTTTATGTTTTTTGGCACTGCAGCAACACATGTGCCAACACAGGCGCAAACATACGGTTTGCATTTAGCTGTTGCCAACTGACTGTTGAATCAATTGTATGTGTGTGGTACAAAGTCTACAGTGGGCATTATTAATTAAAAGCGTCCAAGTTGAATCCCTTTTAATCTGCTATTGTATCCCATCAAACACATCCATATGAGAAGACTGACAACAATATGCTAACTGTGTATCCAGTAAGGTTAGCCTAGCTTAGCATGAATGGGAAACTGCTAGCTGGTTTCAACCCAAAGTAGAAAAAAATGACTTTCATATTTACGTATCAGAATGTAAGGGATCATCCATTAATAGCCAAGAACAAATACTGAGGTTAATTGATGAAAATGCATTATTTTTAATAGGTTTATGCAGATTTTGAAGTTGTAAACTGTGTTGTCACAAATTAATGTTGTGGTTTACAACGCCTGCCAAGTAGGAGAGGCTGAAGCCTAGCAGTTGAATTCTGATGTGGTCTGATATTGTCTTATTTACATCAAAGACAAACAAAACTAGTATTTAAATGAAAAAAAACATTGCATTTTAATTACTTTCAAAGGCTATCAACAATCTTCAGGCCAAACTCAACTGCATCGGCCTCTGAAAGGACCGCCACTCATGGTGATCAGTACCTAGCTCCCACTGATTTTTTCCCGGCTACAGCTAACTGTAAATACCCCCCGCTAAATTTAAATGTCATGTGACCGGTCGTCACATGACCCGGCGGCGGTCGCCTGTTTCGTAGCATATCATTCATATTATTGTTCATAACTTTTCATGTGAGATCATGCGAACCCGCTCATGAGAATGTGTTGCAGGCATAAGTGAAGGCCTTCGGATTTATTGACTAGGATAGCAGCTTTAAATCAGAGGTTTACATATTACACACACAGTTGTAGGTCCAAAGTTGGGAGAAAGGAATCTTGATTCCCACTCTCTTCCACAGATAGACTGAGGCTGCTCTATACGAAGGGCAACATTTCCACATGGCTGACTCTAGGCAATCTTCCCTCCTGTTTTTTCAAGTGTAGATAGTGACCTGGTTGGTGCAGCTTTAAAAATGTGTGGAATGTGGTGAGATCAGGCTTTATGACATGTTTGCCTTTCCCGGTGGTTACTATCAGGGCTTGACATTCACTTTTTTGCTCACCAGCCACTGTGGCTAGTGGTTTTCCAAAGCTGCTAGCCACTCAGCATTTTCACTTGTTGCTATTTTGTGGAAAATTGCATTTTGTTTTGGTTTTATTTGAATAAAGTTGACTATTGTGTGCTACAATTAGCTTGAAGAACCAGATTAACAACCCTTTTAAACATAAATGAATATTGAAAACACACAAATTTAAGATTACATAAAATATAGCAATTCAGTCATCAAATATTCAGCTCTGATAATGTGTTTACAGATCCTTTTTGTATGAAAACATGCAAGCAAATAAGACATAAAAAGAGTAGCTTCTTATCGTATAGGCTGGGTGATGCAGCAGTGTGTAAGATTAGTTGAAAGTAATTTTTCTTTTTCTTTATTTTTTATTGAACACGTAGCAAGTATACAGCCACAAGTGACAATACAAACAGGTCAAGTACGCCAGGGGAGATACAAAAAATAAAATAACAACAAAAAGGAAGAAAACTACTCAATTTACATAAAGCATTTAAAAAGTACAAATAGTGTGAGTGTGTGTCCTAGCAGCCTTCTTATTACTGCAACAGGATATAGTAGAAATATAGTGGTTAATGTCAATGGACAGCTCTGGGAAGTTATAAGAATTTGGACTTACGGATGTAAAATTTCGTCAAAAGTAAAATCAGGTGGATTAAATAAAAATGAGACATTTGTGTCATAGTTAATGAAACCAAAACGTACATTTTCCCAGCACAAGCAGAATTCAGGGTAAATAAGAACAGCTAAAAGAAAGTAGGAAAGTGAATTGGAGCGCACGTCCTCGGTGACGGGAAGCAGAGCGACCAGACCAATTATCCTGCTGGATTGTCTAGTTGGGCGCTCTCTCTGTACTTCCTCTACAAATACACAGGCCTTCCTTATACAGTGTATGACCTGTACAGACGCAACTGTTGTCTCAGCTTGCCATGCCACCATACTCCCCCATAGACAGCATGTCCCAACTGTGTTCCTGTGTCCAGCGGTGGCACAGTACTCCAGGAGAGCAGGTGGAGCATGCCACCCTCCAAAGTGGCTAGCGCGAGTGACTGTGTTTCCTGCCACCGCTGAAATCTATCCACGGGTGCTAATGTCATCCCATTATGTCAGGTTAGGTGATGATGGGGCCCAGTGGTGTAGTCAATTGTATTGTAGTGGGTATACTGTCCTGTATATTGGCCAGATATCTGCTTTTGGGGGAGGGGGGGCATGTCATAGTGGGGGATCTGGGTATCCTCCCCCAGGGAAGTTTTGAGCGTTAACAACTTTATTTCCTCCATTCTGTTACACCTTTAACAATTTACGGTTGAAATACCTTTGTTAGCCTATGTGAAGAAGAAAAACACAGATGACAATTCAAAATATATGAAATATATAATAAAAAGTATGTTGTTTTGGTTCATTGAGCATTTTTAAGTGGGCAAATGGAAATCCTGGAGGTTTCTTAGTGGGTGTACATACACCTGGATATCACATAGACTACACCACTAATGGGGCCTTGATTCCTGCCGTCCCACAGCCCGAGACAGATCAGCCTCAGATAGGCCTAGTCTGTGTTGTTTCACAATGACTCGCAATGGTGATTGAACAGGAAAGGCCAGAGGCAGACTTCTAGGATCAGGAATGACAGCAACATGGCATCCAAAGCATCACAGAACATCTCAGAAATCTGGTTAAACTAGATGAGAAAAGGCAAAGTCTTTCCATTTGGGAGACTCGGTGGTCTTCTACTATGACAAACAGGATAAAAAGGCGATATGTCGCGCTCACAGAGTGGACCAATGCCATCATAGTCCTAAACTCACTCATTCAACACATTGTGCTTCACTATACAGTTCACACTGTGAGAAATTCATCTGTAGAATAACAGAAAAAGTCTGGCAGCTCATTACACAGACTTAAAAAACAGAAACTATGTGTGTACAGTTAAAATGCCTTTTCTGTATTAAAAATCCTCTCACACAAAGCGGCATAGTTGGTAAACTTATGAAAAAAACTGTCAAAAAAGGTGTCGCAAAGGTTGAAAAAAACGACGTAAAAAATGCCACAAAGGCACACAAAAAACGCCCAAAATGTCGAAAGAGATTCCAAAAAAAACTTTCAACATTTCTTGAAAAAACAAAACTTTTTTAATCTCCCGAGAAAAAGAATTGAGAGCTCAAATTATGCAATTCCAAATGTAAAGAACATGTTAAAACACAGATATTTCTTAGAGTGCAGTCAGACAGGAGACTTTTCTCTCTCTGAATGCAACTTTATTGCTCTGTGTTTTCACTCTAAATACAGTACGACAATTTGGGTTTTAGTTGTGCTTCATGTTCATTTGTACCTTTGGGGCTTTTGCGGTGTAGCCTTTTTCCTCCTGTGTAAAAAAACAATCTAAGCACTGTTGATTGTAATGGTGCGTCCTAATGTGTGACTGAGTGGAGTCACGTAGCTGGAGTGAAAAACATTAGTGAGGCATTTACAGGATGTTGTAACAATCAGCAACCCGGGGGGAACTTTTCCCTACAGGGAAAGCAGCCATGTCCAGAGTCACCAGTATACAAGGGGAGCTCTTAAATATCGACTGATGAAAGCAGGTCACAGAAACATGATGCACTCATTTTTATTTAATACATTGATAACATTGGTGTATTTGTGTGTACATGTCAACATGCACACTTCACACTGACTCATGCTCGGTAAACAACACTACACCTAAACATCATTTTAGGGAGGAATTGGGCAGATTATTTTAATAAAGTCATCATAAATTATATTAGACGTCTACAATTCTTGCCTGGAATTGTGTCTGAATTTGATCCAATTCTAGTTTTGTCAGGGGGAATTCTTTATTTCACAATGGATTTGTCTTGCCTGTGTTGGCAAGTCAGGTTCCACAGGTGTCTCACGTTGTTCCTTCCTCATCGGTTACTGGGGTAAAGTTTCCCTCCAAATTGTTGACCAGCCTAATCTGTAGAGCTGTTGTGCATCTGATGCATATTGATTTTCTGTGTGTGACCTGCCCAGTGACCCAGCTAATCATAGCGGGGAGCAAAAGAGACTCATTTAGAAGTTGGGTCTTGGGTCCGAGGGTCACTTTCAGGACAACTGGCACGCACAGTGACACAATCCCATGCACCAGCTATCGCAATGTAACCCTGCAGGAGTGGCCATTGTTACTAATGTTTGTTTGTTTGTTTGTTTGTTTGTTTGTTTCTTAGAGGAGGATGAAGTGTTGTCCCTGTGACTCCAGGAACCCATACGGTCAGCTGGCCCACACTGTCCAGGATGTCCTGTCCACATCTGGACCTGACAGATGGTGGCAGTCAGTGAAAGGTGGGCAAAGAAAGAAAGAAAGAAAGAAAGAAAGAAAGAAAGAAAGAGGATAGATAGATAGATAGATAGATAGATGATAGATAGATAGATAGATAGATAGATAGATAGATAGATAGATATATAGATAGATAGATAGATAGATGTTTATTGATACCAAGAAAAATGGGAAATTCCAGTGTTACAGCAGCAAAATCAGTGACAAAGCACAGAATATAAATATAAATGAAATACTAGGAAAAATAACATACATCAATATACATTAAATAATAATATGAATAAATAAAAACAATATTGAATATGTACAGGATGGGAAAACAAAAATGTGCAACTGCTAATATATGCTAAATGTAAATAAACCAATTGTGCAGGTTGCACTTAGTGCTAGTGTGGTGTCCAAAAAGTCTTACTTGCACCCAGTTGATGACATGTTAAATAGCGTTATGCCTGTGGTATGAATGATTTTCTGTAGAGGTCCGTGCGACATCGAAGCTGTCGGAGCCTCTTAGAGAAGGAGCTCCTCTGTTGGACCAGTGTGGGGTGGAGAGGGGGGTCTGGGTTATCTATGACAGATAACAGAAAGAAAGAAAGAAAGAAAGAAAGAAAGGGGTTTTGTATTAGCAGGATTGAAATGGCATACATTTCAAGCAGGGCTGTAGTCAAGTCCACCTTTGTCGAGTCCAAGACAAATCCAGGACCAGGACTAGTCAAGACTGAGTCCAAAAAAGTTTGAGTCCAAGTCAAGACCGAGTTCAAATGAGAGACAGTCAATACCAAGACAGAAAAAGGAATCATCTCCAAGACCACTCACATATATAATATCAGAGACAGTATTCCTTTTTTTAAGATAATAATTTTGCTTTATTATTATTATTATTATTATTATTTGTAAAGAGCACAATTAAGTCATATTACTTACTTTAAGTGTTACAATTTCACTTAAAGCGCCCATATTATGCTCATTTTCAGGTTCACAATTGTATTTTG
>NC_045736.1:36636466-36636832 GCF_008692095.1 Etheostoma spectabile | reverse complement strand
AGAATAGGTTTACATGGTTTCATTTTCAAAAAACACCATATTTATGTTGTACTGCACATTGCAGCAGATCCTGTTTTTACCCTGTGTGTTTAGGTCTCTGTTTTAGCTACAGAGTGAGACGTTGCACTTCTTTTAGCTCCAGAGTGAGACATCTCACTTGTTTTAGCTCCAGAGGGAGACATCTCACTTGTTTTAGCTCCAGAGTGAGACGTCTCACTGGTTTTAGCTCCAGAGTGAGACGTCTCACTGGTTTTAGCTCCAGAGTGAGACGTCTCACTTGTTTTATCTCCAGAGTGAGACACCTCACTTGTTTTAGCTCCAGAGTGAGACGTCTCACTTGTTTTAGCTCCAGAGTGAGACGTCTCA
>NC_045736.1:36635373-36636456 GCF_008692095.1 Etheostoma spectabile | reverse complement strand
TAGCTCCAGAGTGAGACGTCTCACTTGTTTTAGCCACAGACAGACACATAGAGCTGAAAATGCAATTCCCATTTTATATGTTGAGTCTTTTTCTGGTGTTACAAGAACATTGTGGTAAATGTAACAAATAACAAGCAACACAGGTGTCACTCAAAAACCTGTGAATGTTCCTGTTCTTGGACTTATTACTTGTCCTAAAGAATCCATAGTCCAAAGTGCTCGCTGACATTACAGTATGTCTGTGGCCAAGTCCGGACTCAAGTGCTACAGCCCTGGTTTCAAGTACATACCTTCTTTTCTAGCCCTTTCTTTAATTGTCTTATTGTCCAGCTGTTAACTCTGTAGGAAACAAAACAACATTAAGTATCATGGGAAATAATTTCAACCAAAGCAAAGTATTTTTTTCTGACACAGAAACGCTGTTGTGACTGTTTTGTCCTGCAGAGGTGAATTATGTCACTCTCCAGTTGGACCTGGGCAGCCTGTTCCAGCTGGACAACCTGGTGCTGGACTTCAAGGTGGGACACAGTCTGCTGATCACATGACCCGCATGGATCTGTTCGGTTGAACGTTTGACGCATCTACTTCTGAAACATGTTGTATTTGATCACTATTTTATAGTTTATGCAACACGTCTGAGTTCAAACACAGTGCATCTGTTTGTGTCCTGCAGGGTCCGCGTCCCAGTTCCTTTCTTATAGAGAGGACACGGGATAATGGCAGGACGTGGGAGCCCGCTCTCTACTTGGCTGCAGACTGTCCCAAGTCTTTCCCTGGCATCCCCACAACTACGCCTCTCACCCTGGACCAGACGTACTGCTTCACACTGCCCCCCACTGGAGCCAACGCATACCAAGATCACAAAGTAAGGACCAGTGCTGGAATGTACTCAAGTACTGCAGTTAATTACAAATGTTGAGGTACTTGTACTTTACTTGAGTCTTTTTATTTTTACTTTCTACTTCTACTCCGCTATGTTTAAGAGGAAAATATTGATTTTTACTCCACTGCATTCATCTGACAGCTTTTGTGACTAGTTACTTTAAAAATTACAAACACACACAAAAAAAAACATATATATAT
>NC_045736.1:36621186-36635363 GCF_008692095.1 Etheostoma spectabile | reverse complement strand
ATATATATATATATATATATATATATATATATATATATATATTTATATAGGATATATATGTACATATATGTGCTGCTTTTGTGTATAAAATCTGGCCTAATTTCCGTTAAGGCTGATCTGCTCCTACTAAAAAGAACTAGGGATTTATTAAGTGTAAATCAATAAACAATCAGCCCTGTCTTTAGCAATATCATTTAAAAAATAACCTAGGTTTTGTTTTTCGCAGTTTTTTACTACATACTATATATATACATACTGTATAATATATTATTTTTGTTACTGGAGTCCACACAAAAAAATAAAACAAAACAAGACATTCAACAATACAGTAATATTGAAAACAATTAACACATTTTACATAATTGATATTTCCACATTATCAATAAAATATAGCCTAGTGCTTCTGATACATTCGCATGACACGAGTAACCAGTGGACACGTTGTACCGGTGTACACTAGTGTATGTATCTAGGTCCATATTCACATCCCCCCATTCATATGCAGCTTAAGATGAATTGTTTTTGACTTATTGCTAATTTTGGTCTTTTAATTTAAAATAAATTATCACACTTGCATCTGAAACATTTTCCAATTGATATTGCCCTATATATTACAGTTTTCTGTGTGGCATTGGTTTTAGGTAAAGTAAGTGCGAAGCATCCCACAAAGGTATTGATAATAATAATATGTATTTGTATATTTCTCTTCTCCAGATCCAGTTTGATCCTTTGCGTCAGTATGCTTACGTGCCTGCTTCCAAAAACCAAAAGATTGAAGGTAAGTCCCTGTCTGTCATAAGGAGCTCCACCCGGTTCGAGGTGTGTGACTGACAGCTGTCTCATCCCCAGATGTGTCTGCGGTGACGGGGCTGAGGGTGAGACTGATGGAGCTCGGCAACGTGCCGCGTATGCCAGGCAGAGCTCTCAGTAGGTTCTACGCCCTGAAGGAGATGAGGGTGATGGGCCGCTGCATGTGCCACGGACACGCCAACCGATGCCTGCCAGAGGCCGACAACAACCTGCTGACCAACAGCATACAGGTACGTGTGTGTGTGTGTGTGGGGGGGTGCATGTTCTCCTTGTAACCGCGTGGGTTTCCTCTGGGTGCACAGACATCCAGAGCGCTGTGGACATATAGGCCTGGCAATGCCATACTGCTGTTAGTGTGCATGTCCCAGTGATTGAACACTGCCTCTCACCCACTGTCATATGTCACATAAGCCTGTTTGTTAGCTTTTTTGAACTGAAATCTACTCTGGATTTCATTTTGACTTTCATCTTTATGCATATTGGAATTTTCATTGTTGGTGCAGGTTGGGTACCAAACTTCAATACGTTTTAGTCACCGACCGAATTTCCTCTCTAGTATCAAGAATCAAAAAATGAATCATCATTCAATACTGAAGCTCCATACATGAGGAGTAAATATCATCAGCGTCAGTGAGCCAATAAACACGCAGTATGCTTCTACCAAGATCTGCTAATGCTGATTGGCTGTCTAACGTTACGCACACAGACGGGGCTCATAGGCTCGACTACAACGTGTGTGTGTGAGGCGCTAAGGAAATACACTAAAAAGACGTTTTTAAATGGATTTAATACATTTAGGAACCAGTATCAGTAAGCCCTTAAATTGGGACCGGTATAGAAACCTTTTGAACGATACCCAACCATGCAGGCTAAATACAGTGTATAATGGAGATGTATTTCACTTTAACAAAGCTTGCTGGTATAACCTAGAGATGTGATGCTCATGTTTCTGGTAGCAGTCCTGAGTTGATCCCAGCCTGAGTGATGAACGTGTTTCTGCAGGTGAATCCTCAGTGTGACTGCCAGCACAACACGGCCGGAGTCAACTGTGAGCATTGTGCTGATCTCTACAACGACCTGCCCTGGAGACCCGCAGAGGAGGGCAACACTCACACCTGCAAACGTAAGACTTCCCCCGTACCTGTTACTAAGGTTGGGTACCGAAACCCACCTCCACTATAGAACTGGTTCCTACACAACATTAGGAATCGGACCGGATTAGAAAGCAAATTTCAGTTCCACTCAATGTGTCGCTCAGAAACAGACGTAAAAAAATATCACACTTTCTCTGTAGTCTACCGTTAGCTAGCTACAATGAATGTCGGCTTTCCCAGTCTGGGCTCAAAAGTTCTATAAAAGTTCTCAAAACTATAAATTATGTAATCTTTTAGATTTTACAAGAATCGGTTTAAGAATCTGAATCGTTTTAAAAGAACCATTTTGGCATTGGAATCATAAAAATCCAAATGATACCCAACCCTACCTGTTACACGTCTCTCTAAACCCAGCTGATCAGCATGATGATGTCATGACCCACCACAGACTGTAGAAAAACATGGAGGTAGCATCTGTCAGCCAACATGTTAAATTAATGCAACGATGCATCTTCCCAAGGAGGAGAGTCTGGGTACTCCACACAGCATTATGGGATGGGAGGAAAACACGCTCTGGTTTATTGGCATTTTTTTAACCCAATCCCAATCATCTTGGGCGGTGCTAAGCACCGGGCAGAGCCGTGGTGCCTCTGCAAAATGGCCTCCTTAGGAACTTGTTTTGGTGGAACATGTGTACGTTTTAAAGTTGTTTTAGTGCAACAGAAAATTGGACAGATAGTGTAGCATGTCGAGAATATAGACCACGGACTGTTCTGGATCATCCATTATGTCAAAGCTAGGTACTAGTGAAGGCCACAAGTGTCCCACAATGTTGGCAATCGGATGTATTATTACATTTTTGTTGTTGTTGTTGTTCTATGTAATGTTTCTTTGGGGTTATGTGAAAGCCATTTTAACTCAAATGTATTTATTTATATAAATCATTACCTCATACTGTATATACTGTATACCAGGGGTGTCAACCTCACTTTTACTATGGGGCCAAACTGGAAAATAGGAATCACATTAAGAGCCATTTTTGTGTTTAAATGATTTTGGGTTTTTTTGTCGATTTTTCCAACTTTTGTCACACTTTGTCAACGTAAAGTCCTACAAAAGTCAGCAAAAATGTTCTTTATCCATCATAGAGTTTAGCAAATCAAGCAAAACAATGATTACATGTTCAGTTGGGTTGGGTGGGGATGGTGCAGTGGATATGACACATTCCTGTGGCATGGGAGACCCGGTTCAAATCAAATCAATATGTCCCTGAGCAAAACACTTAACCCCTAGTTGATAATTATAACAAATGTAAGTCGCTTTGGATAAAAGCGTCAGCTTAATGACATCTAATGTGAAAGCATGCTATTACAACACAGCCAAGACTTAAAGTTGGCTAATCTGCCAAATTCTTCTCTGAGCGTAATTAAAGTTTTAAAAAAATCAGTTTCCTGTATTTTTGGTTTGCTGCTCAACAAGGCAGGTCAAAATCTATTGTGAACCTAAATTGGTATGCGGGCCGGATCAAAATTTTTGAGGGCCCAGATTGGACGGATGGGCCTTTGAGTTTGACACATGCTGTGTACTGACCTCCATGATCCTCCTCAGGCTGTGAGTGTAACAACCACGCCCAGCGCTGTCGGTTTGACCAGTCGGTGTTTGAGGCCAGTGGGCGGAGGAGTGGAGGTGTGTGTGAGGGTTGCCTGCACCACACCACCGGGCCAAAGTGTGACCAGTGTGCCCCGGGCTACCAGCCAAACCCTCGCAGCCGGATGGACCGCCCCGATGCCTGCATACGTGAGTTGTTCATTCACTCTGAACTTCAAGTTAGGCCGGTTCCAACTAAACTTCAAAAAAGGGATATACACACGCCAAATGTAAAAATTCAACCAAATGTAAAAATGCAATATATCATAGCTGATGTATTTTGATTAATTAGCTCACTTTCCTTACATTTAGCTTATTTTTCTTACATTTCAGGCAGACATTTGTGTGAAACTAGCCTACATGTTCTTTGCAACTGATAAATAAAAGTAAAATAAGAAGTGAAATGTTAAATCTAAATATGAAATGGCCCCATAGATACAATGGTTGACGAGTCAGTGTTGTTGTGTTGCTGCCAGGCTGTATCTGCAGTGCTGAGGGGACAGTAAACGGGGGCCGGTGTGACGACATCACCGGCGCGTGTCAGTGTAAAGTGAACGTGGAAGGCCCCCGCTGTGAGCGCTGTAAGAGAGGCTACTACGACCTGAGCGCCTCCAACCCTCTGGGCTGCTCCAGTGAGTCATCCAACACCGTCATATCCCACTCTGTAACACCAGCGGCTTCTTCTTTCAGCTGGGGCTGTTTTCAGTGAGCTGGGAAGTCTTTAAATACATAGCTACGCCTAATCCCCGGGTCCTTAAAGCCAGTGGTGGAAGTAACTGAGTACATTTACTAAAATACTGTACTTGAGTACAACTTCCAGGTACCTGTAGCTACCTTACTTGGATCTTTTCTTTTCATGCCACTTTCTACTATCACTACGCTACATTCTAGAGAGAAATATTCTACTTTTTCCTCCACCACATTCATCTGACAGCTTTAGTTATTTTACACCTTAAGATTTCTGCACACAAAACACATTTCGTTTATAAAATCTGATGTTTCATTAGAAATGAAACCAGCCAACAGAATAACGGCCTACAAGTCCAGCTGAGATGATTAGACCATTAAACACACAACTAGTTGGATCCTGTGCACTTTCTTTTATTTTATTTTTCTACATTGAGTACTTTAACTTGTAATACTTTATTGGCATCTACTTACTACTAATACTTTCATACATTTATTAAAGTCATAATTTCAATGCAGGACTTTTACTTGGTAAAGAGTATTTTTAAAGTGTGGTACTAGTACTTTCACTTAAGTCAGGGGTCTTGAACGTTTTTCAGGCCAAGGACCTTTAACTTATAATATTGTACAAAATGAAGTTGCATAATTAACTGGGCCTACAGTAATGTGTAGGGCTGCATATCTTTTATGGTGCCCTACAATACTAAGCTACTATTTACATATTTAAATACAATCATGTTTTAATGTCAAACATAAACTGTATGTAGCACAGTGAATCCTTAAGATGGACCATGTCTGTGGATGGCTACCTCAGTGATTACCTTACAGGCTGATAAGCCCATCCTCCATGTTAATGAGTTTTTTTTACGAATAGGCCGGGATATCTTTGCTAATAATATGTTGGATTCATGTCAATTTATATTTCCAGACATATTCTTGATCTTCCACCAATGCTTATAGCTATGGTCAAAGTGCATATATGTGTGCAAATGTTCATATTAAAGTTGACAGTAGCTAACTCTAAGGCCCCCCCCCCCCCCCCCCCATCCAGAGTGTTCCTGTTCCCCAGACGGGTCCCTGTCAGATGACTGTGACGTGATCAGCGGCCGGTGTGCCTGTCGGCCCCACTTCCACGGCCGGACCTGTGAAGTGTGTTCCAAAGGCTACTGGAAACCAGCGCTGACTTCATTCTGCAAGCCCTGCGGCTGTGACCCCACCAGGTCATACAGTGATGCTTGTGACCAGGTATGATCACTACCCAGAAAGAGCCAACACATTCGTACACCCATCTCGTAAAATACGCCTGGTCAGGTGTTGTTATTGATGCTTAAAGTCTTCTTTATCATCTTTTCTGAACACGCTTTATCTAAAAGTGCTGGGTTGAAACTACTCTACCATTGTCTCTCCTAATACTACATCTTGTTCAAGCGCTGTGTAGGTGCTGCTGTGCCCGGTGCTCTCTGCACCCATGCTGAAGGGTGCTTTTTGCATCATATCAGACGCTCAGAGCCACTGCCCAAGCGTCAGTGTTTTACGAGTTTGGAGTGAGGACAGGTGGAAATAGCACTAGATGATTTTACTCAAATACAAGTCCATTTAAAAATTTAAATAATATACAGATACATTACATTGAAATGCACTTATTAAAGTAAGTAATACTGTGAGTAAGTTAGAGTGCAAAACATTATACACAATATGGTCCCTTTATGTAGATGGCACGTAGCAGCTTGTGCATACCACAGATCATTAATCATTAATATACAACCAGAAAAGAGACAAAACTCCAAAAATGTAAAAAGAATGACCAACCATAAATAAAAAGAGCTATTACTAGATTGCAACTTCTCAGAAACAAAAAAATTCACCCAGGCAACAAAACAGACATGCATTAACATTAAATACTATACAGTGGTAAAACACACGTAGTATAATAAAAAAAAGAGTTGCATAGTATTTGCACAACATGAAGTGCACATACAAGCATAGAATGCTACGTTCTATAGACATAATCTGTTTATAAACATTTATCAATTCATTCATTCAAATTACAGTTGAATGGATGATTTTCAGCCTTGTTCAACATAATAATAGAACTTAATGTATGTATAAAAACACTGAATTACGACGGATCCGTTGTCTAATAAGAGGCATGAGACGCAGCCCTAGAGGTTGCCGATGTTGCTGGATCAACAGCTGAGCACAAGTAGAAGGATTGTAGCAGTTTGTATCCAGTTTTGATTTGTTCTCACCAGTAATAACCCTGAAATCAACTGTTTCTTTGTTTCCAGGAGACAGGTCAGTGTGAGTGCAGACCAGGATTTGGAGGCCCAACGTGTAGCGAGTGCCCAGACAACACATACGGAGACCCTCTCACAGGCTGCCGATGTGAGTCAACTCTCTCGCATTACTCTATTTGTTGTGGAGAAGCCATTTGATGGATGTGTGAGATGTATTGGAGGTTGTAGTTTAGTTTGCTGTCTCAGTCATGTTAGAAAGTTGTTTCATTTTTCCATGTGATTAATGTGGGACTCACATGTTAGTAAGTAAAAGTTAACACTCACATTCCATGTTTAGCACAGGCCAATGAGGCCGCATTGTAGCTGTTATTATCAGATTGCAGTCACAGGTTAATCCTTAATGCTTCCATGAAGACATGACTCAGGTCCTCTACTGTAGTTAGACAGGGTGGCTTCATTTAAAGGTCCCGTGGCATGAAAATGTCCCTTTATGAGTTTTTTTTTAACAATAATATACCTTCCCCCAGCCTGCCTATGGTCCCCCAGTGGCTAGAAATGGTGATAGGTGTAAACCGAGCCCTGGGTATCCTGCTCTGCCTTTGAGAAAATGAAAGCTCAGATGCTTTGCCCACCCGGAGAATTTGGCCCACCCATGAGAGAGAGACATCATGGCTTTCAAACGAGAAAAGTGGCAGTTGGTCAAGGCAACACCCCCAGCCTCCACCTTGCACCCCTCCTCTCTCCTCCTCAAAAACTACAGAATCAGAAACGCCACATACTAAGGAAAGCTTATTGTGGACTGGCTCTAGTGGCTGTAATTCTGCACCAAGGCTGAATCTTCAGATACAGTATTAGGGGACCACTAAGGTCTATATAAAAGAGACTTCAGATACAGTATTAGGGGACCACTAAGGTCTATATAAAAGAGACTTCAGATACAGTATTAGGGGACCACTAAGGTCTATATAAAAGAGACTTCAGATACAGTATTAGGGGACCACTAAGGTCTATACAAAAGAGACTTCAGATACAGTATTAGGGGACCACTAAGGTCTATGTAAAAGCATCTGAATAGCACCGTGTCATGGGACCTTTAACTTTAAAGTTGACTTCTTTGTTGGTACTCTTCCCGGGTAATAGAACATTTTGTATAGTGAATAAATAAAATAAACATGAAAATGTATCTGAAAGTGTAACTAAGTTTGTGTTTTTCTCACTTTTTCCATTCTTTTTTTTTTTTAAATCCACACTTCAAACCCAAAGTTTAGATTTGTATTTGTCTAAAATTTGAACTTACACATATTCTACATTTCAATTCTACAATTCTGTCACTTCATACTCACCGTTGATGACTGAGCTACTGAGGACCTGAGGTTTCCGATTCAAGCTGAAATGAGCATTTCTTGTCGTCTGATCCTCTTGTCTCTTCCTCCACAGTGTGTCGCTGTGACGCTGAAGGAACACTTCCAGGCGGTTGCGACAAGCAGACGGGGGCCTGTTTGTGTCGGCCCGGCGTCAGAGGAACCCGCTGTGACTCCTGCAGCCGAGGACACTGTGACTCCTTCCCTGGCTGCGAGACATGTCCGTCCTGCTTCTTCACCATGGACGCCCAGAGACAGAACCTCAGTGCAGCTCTGGAGAGACTCTCCCCCAGATTCCCTTCCCGTCCTGGAGGGGCTGGTGATCCTGGAAATTTTGTACCTCGCATCCTCATCCTGGAGAACAGCCTGAACCTGATCCGGGACTCCATCTCCCTCCCCCCCGGTATTACCACACAGGTCGATGATGCTCTGCTCCAACTGGACAAGCTCAGGTAAGAGACCGCTGAGAAAACAAAGCCAGAATTTGGATTTGCTATGAAAGCACTAATCTGCTCTTTATAAAGCCTTCCAGAGGTGGAAGAAGTATTCAGATACGTTACTTCAGTACAAGTACTTTAATCAAATCAGTAGCCTATACATTTATGTTTAACAACTCTCTCCCCATATGTGGAACAAGGGTGATCCAAATCTGTCAGTGCAATGCCCCGAGATAGCCCTCCCTGTACGTCACCTAGCAGCAGCAGCGCCGCTAGCCTACTTTGTTACATACCACCACTCGTTCCATCATTGTTGTGAAAATTAGATGGTGGAATTGGTGGAAATTGGAACATGGATGTTGGAGCTTGTCTCCCTATACTAATTTTTGGATGGTGATTCTCTCACTGATGCCTATTTGAACAGCTGATGTTTTTGTCTCCCAGGAACCAGATGGACAGGGTTAACAGTGACCTTACACCCCTGACACCAACTCCTGGTCTGGACTCGGAGCTGGACAGACTCCAGGCTCTGCTGGACAGCCTCACTCTGGTGTACAAAGCCAAGAAAGATGCAAAGGACAACTCCAGCAATCAGAACAACGCAGGTCAGAAACAAAGACCCACCAACCACCACCACACACTAGCCACAATTAAAAAACAAAAGCCACAACCCAAAAAAAAAAGCCACAACTCAAAAAAAAGCCACGACGCAAAATCAAAAGCCACATCTCAAAAACAAAAGCCACAACGCAAAAACAAAAGCCACATCTCAAATACCAAAGCCACAATTAAAGTTTATTTGTATTATTTTTAAGACCTTTTTTCCTCCACATGTGTCATCATTGTTAGCTCTCACTTACATTGTGGCTATTAAAAATAAAAATCTTTGGAGCTTTTGCATTCATGTTGTAGCTTTTTGACCTTTGTTGTAGCTTTTTTTGTAGTGTTGAACCTGCTGCCACCGTAAGACATGGTAAAACACACTTAACATTGGTCTACGCACAATGTCTGACTGAACCATCTCGCCATGTTTCTCAAACTGACATTCTGATATGGTGACATCATTAAAACTAAACTGTACTCAAGTTGAGTGCTTCTGTCTGATTCAGGAGCATTTTCTGCCATCAAGACCGCCTACGATGAGTCCACAGACGCAGCAAAGAAAGTCAACGCCACCGGAGACGTGGTGAAGGAGTCAGCTGATGCCAGGGGAGAGACTATGGACCTTCAAAACCAGGTCCAGCCAGCCAACACCAGAGACCTGGACAAACTGAACCAGAGCATGGCGTCCCGACCCGACCTCACTCCTGTTGCCAAACAGGTAACTCCCAGGCCGAGATGCTTGTATTCTCATTTCATCTAGCAGGGAGACAGATTATCGTGTTGAAAACTACAGCTCTCAAATACGTTTCAGAAACAAACAGCTCCTGGATCTTCTGATTTGTAGTACTTAAAGAAATCATTATCATGATGTTATTCCAACTCTTTGCAAATCTAACACATCTGTCATATGTAAAGAAAAAACACAGGAATGTTGAAACATTTTCACATTTTGAATCAAAATGTCTTCACCTTCTAATACGTGCCCTCTTTCACAAATTCATTTATTTTCATTCGGGTCCATTTATATAAGAAGCTGGGCCTACATTCATGGGTAGAGCTGCCCAAAGCCTTTACACATACCTTTTTATGGTGCATACAATACTAATAATAATAATAATAATAATAATAATTATTGACATTCCTGTATTTATACATCATGTTTTAATGTTAAATATACATGTAGCATAGTGAATCTTATCTGTGGATGGCAACCTTACAGGCAACAAGCCTCAAGTCATCATGTTGTGTAAATTTAAAAACCACACCAAAAATCTCAAATAGGACGATTTATCTTTAATATGTTGGACTCATGTTTATGTATATTTTAAGACATATTACCTTTTAAACTTAAAAAAAAAAAAAGATTAAACAATAAGGCCCCCTCCCCCCCTCCCTCCCCCTCTAATATCTCTAAGGACCCTCTAATGGTCCAGGAAGTCTGCTTTAGAATATGTGGCAGCAGAGGCAAGGCCATCGGGTTATAAATGCAAAAAGGATGCATCATGCCCTCCAGAGCAATATAGCAAATACTCACTAAAGTGTGTGGGCCTGCTCTACAAGTGTAAATGTCGTACTGTACGAAAAGCTCAAATGGCCACTAAAACATTAGAGATCAGTCACTGCACATTTTCAGGCAATCTGGCCTGAAGTTGTCGAGATATAATTACATAGTTTCTGCAATCGAGATTTGTATCAACCACTCAAATGTGATAACTACAGTGTTAAATGGGGCCATAGCTTCCACATTTCCTCTTTAAATCCCCATGCATCCATCTGTGACTTTGTTTCAGGTATGTGGCAGTGTTCGCTCAGAGCCCTGCACCCCTCTGCAGTGTGAGGGTGGAGCGCTGTGCCCCCCAGACGGAACCCCACCTTGTGCAAAGGGTGAGAAATGCGTGGGCGCCCTGCCTCTGAGCAAGAGGGCAGACGCCGATGCTAAGGATGTGAAAGAGCGACTAGACAAGCTGACTGGGAAGATCACAGAGGCCACAGAGAAGGTACACACACACGCTCGGATCACTTTTCAATTTTTTTGACCCCACCAGCAGCACCCCTGTGACTTGTGAAACAGTAGACAGATTCTAAATCATAATTTCTTTATTGTTTTTAAGATTCTTTGGTGGCATTTAGGCGTTTATTTATACAGGAAAGCTGAAGCATGGAAGGGGAGAGAGAAGGGGAATTACATGCAGCAAAGGGCCGCAGGAGTAAACCTCTATATATATGGGCGCCTGCTCTACATGGTGAGCTACCCACGCGCCCCAAAGTATCATTTAACTTAGATTTTATTCCTTACAGCTCCAGGAAACACAGGATGCAACCAATCAGGTGAGGGAGTCTGCGGAGAAGCTGTCCAATAGGATGAAGCAGGCCCAAGACGATCTAGAAGTCGACTTGAAAGAGACGCGTGACGTCGTAAAAGACCTCAAAGATTTCCTGTCAGGTAAAGATTGTTTTGGTGCAGAGGACAGATGAATGAGTGACTCACTGGTGGACTGGATAGATAAAACATGATGAAGTACCCTCTACGGTGCTATTCCAGTGTAGAAAACACAATGCAGTGCCCTACATGCTAGAGAACATTCTGGAAATTGGTACTGCATGCAGCTGTTGTTTTGCCCTTCCCCCTCACTTCAAATTATAATTCAATTTTATTTACTGAATCAAATTAATCAATCATAACAAGAGTTATCCCAGAACACTTTACAGATAGAATAGGTCTAGACCACGCTCTGTAATTTACAAAGACCCAACAATTCTAGTAATTCCCCCAGAAACATGCATTTAGTGCAACAGGCGCAAGGAAAAACTTCCTTTTAGGCAGAAACCTTGGATAGACCCAGGCTATTTGTGGGCGGCCATCTGCAACAGTGGCAATTAGAAAAAATAAAGATAATGAAACTATAACTAGAAAAAATAGTTGTAGCATACCAGGGCTTGGCAGGGCATAGCAGGGCATAGCAGGGCAAAGCAGGACATAGCAGGGCATAGCAAGCAGGGCTCACTTGGTTACAGTAATAATGGCAGATTTTGAATGGATTCTTCTTTCTGTGTGCGTAGACCCGTCCTCCAACCTGACCCACATCCAGGAGGTGAGCGACTGGATCCTGAAAGCCAAACTGCCTCTCAGCCTGGCCGCTCTGAAAAGGAAGCTGGAGGATCTGAAGAATCTTGCGGCCAATCTCCCAGACAGCACGGCCGTGTTAAATCAGGCCGAGCCGCAGCTGGACAAAGCCAGGAAACTGTTGCAGGAAGCGCTAGACGCCAGGTGGGCCGCTACACTCACAGGACCAGACCACTGCTCATTCACAGCATTTAAAAAGGCCTAAATATTCAAACCAGTGTTCTTATTAATCCCAGGATAGATATTTAATCAATTCACAAGGACGTGATAGATACATCATAAGTATTTTTATTAAATAAACTGTAAAGATTAATCAAGATGCTTTCAGGAATAGATTTTGAGGTCTTTCTGGAGGACTGTAGGGGGCTCCTTCAGCCTTCCTCTGGATGAGTCTCAGCACTCAGCTACGTCTCTCTACTGCAGTGATGATAGATGTCACAGTTATGTAAAAGAGGTTTTCTCTGGTTGCACATTCACAGGGATACGGCCCTGGGAGTGAAGGCCGACGTGGACGGGTTGCTGGAAGGCTTCAGCTCAGTGGAGGGATCCCTCTCTGACCTGGAGGACAAACTGCAGACCAGCATGGATCTCATAGACAACGTGAGCAACAGCCTGACAAAGGTACGCAGCAGGGTTGTCAGACTGGGGTGGAAATGGGAATGGGTACCCAGGGCCCAAATAGATGCGATAATCAATAGGTGTGGATACGGAGACGGGCCCATAGAGAAAGCCTTTCTACAAGGCCCACAATTTTGTGCTATGCCCCTGGTACAAAGCAAACCATGGATGACATGTTGACACATGTATTCCAATAAAAGCTGTTTGCCAAGCTTTACTAAGCTCTAGTTTTTTATTTTTTATTCATGCAGGTCAAAGAGCAGCTGATCCCAGCGGAGAAGGCTCTGGATGATGCATCGGCACTCATAAATCCAATGAAGCCCCAACTGGACGAGCTCAATAAGCTGCTGCAGAACGGAAGCCAGCAGGCCCAGGATGCACAGGACAACGCAGACAAAGCTGAGGATGAAGCAGCTGCTGCTGATGAGGTATGAGACCTGCTGTAGCTGCTTTACATGTATTGAAGTATGAACATTTCCTTTTACCATGGGCCAGTTTACAATCAGGACTTAAAGGTCCCATGACATGGTGCTCTTTGGATTCTTTTATATAGACCTTAGTGGTCCCCTAATACTGTATCTGAAGTCTCTTTTATGTAGACCTAGTGGTCCCCTAATACTGTATCTGAAGTCTCTTTTATATAGACTAGTGGTCCCCTAATACTGTATCTGAAGCTCTTTATATAGACCTAGTGGTCCCCTAATACTGTATCTGAAGTCTCTTTTATAAACCTAGTGGTCCCCTAATACTGTATCTGAGTCTCTTTATATAGCCTTAGTGGTCCCCTAATACTGTATCTGAAGTCTCTTTTATATAAACCTAGTGGTCCTAATACTGTATCTGAAGTCTTTTTTTATATAGACCTTAGTGGTCCCCTAATACTGTATCTGAAGTCTTTTATAAGACCTTAGGGTCCCCTAATACTGTATCTGAAGACTCTTTTATATGACCTTAGTGGCCCCTAATACTGTATCTGAAGACTCTTTTATATAGAATAGTGGTCCCCTAATACTGTATCTGAAGTCTTTTTATATGACTTAGTGGTCCCCTAAACTGTATTGAAGACTCTTTTATATAGACCTTAGTGGTCCCCTAATACTGATCTGAAGACCTTTTATATGACCTTACTGGTCCCATAATACTGTGTCTGAAGTCTCTTTCCAAAATTCAGCCTGGTGCAGATTACAGCCACTAGAGCCAGTCCCCAATTAGTTACCTTAGTTGTGCCATTTCTGAGTCTGTAGTTTTGAGGAGGGGGGGGGGGGGGCAAGGTGGAGGCTGGGGGTGTGGCTGACCAACTTCCACTTTGCTCGTTTGAAAGCGTGATGTCTCGCTCTCATGAGTGGGCCAAATTCTCTGGGCGGGCAAAGTAGAGAAAAGAGAGGTAACCTTGCCCCTTATGACCTCATAAGGAGCAAGATTCCAGGTTGGCCCATCTGAGCTTTTATTTTCTCAAAGACAGAGCAGGATACCCAGGGCTCGGTTTACACCTATCGCCATTTCTACCCACTGGGGACCATAGGCAGGCTGGGGGAACTCATTTTAATGTTAAAAAACCT
>NC_045736.1:36620707-36621176 GCF_008692095.1 Etheostoma spectabile | reverse complement strand
CATTTTCATGCCATGGGACCTTTAAGGCTATATATTATAGCTATTGGTATTCATCAATGTCTTAAACCGCAATGTTCACTCACTTGAATTTAATATTTATGTGCTATAAAGATAAAAAAAAATAACTTAAACATTTTGATAGGGAGTTATGTTTTTACTGCTGAGGAAAATTAAGTAATGGCCTTTTTACAGAGCATTTCAACTGCAAAGGTCTGCATTTAGGATAAGTAGTTGAAAAACAAACAAAAGTATTTGCTTTAAACAAAAACACTCATTCATTGGAAACAGTTCCCATGCGGTTTATGGAGTTCCACTCTTTAATATGTAGACATCCCTCGAGGATGCACGTCCCCGCTCAGTCTTTAAAGAGCAGAAACAAAAGAAGAGGTATAGCTCCATAGCTTACTTTTGGTAATATTGGTGTTTGTGTGTGTGTGTGTGTGTGTGTGTGTGTGTGTGTGTGTGTGTG
>NC_045736.1:36618581-36620697 GCF_008692095.1 Etheostoma spectabile | reverse complement strand
TGTGTGTGTGTGTGTGTGTGTGTGTGTGTGTGTGTGTGTGTGTAGGACTTGTTGTCTCTGGAGAAGCAGCTGAAGCTTCTTAAAGAGAAGGCTGTGGTCAGTGAAGGGGCGGGGCCGCTGGGGGACCGACTGGTGAAGCTGCAGCAGGACGCCGGAGCGCTGGCCAACACCACTGACAACATGATGGAGGCTCTGGAAGGTAATAGCTTAACCCCCACCCCCACCACGTCTGGGCTTTGGTAATGGCAGTCACTCTCATGTGAGAGCATTCATAAAGTCCTCTTTTTCTCTGAGGAAGGATGGTTTTCCTCTATCTATCGGACCAAATTTTGGTGTTTTGATCAAACTGAAAAGTCCAAAACTCTGGGCCAAATGAGGTATGTGTGAAATTACTTAACATGTGTAACATATGAACATTAGAATGTTCATATGTTACACATATTAAGTCATTTAAGTGTCCACAGTTCATTAAAAACCCCAGATCTGCAAAAAATAAAAGGGAAAAAAAAACATCTGCGTCACTAGATGGAGCTCTGGTCCTGCGTGGGTTTATTAGAGTTCATCAGAGCCGAGGTAACTCCCTGTTCTCTCATTTTATTTTCAGGTAAAGCAGATTCCATCAAGGGGCTGCAGGACGAGATCTTAGTGAAGTCCAAACTGCTTGAAGGACTCGATGCTAAGCTTAAGGACATTTTGGGAAAACTTCGAAAAAAAGCCCAGGACCTCAGCACCTGCCAGGGCTGAAAGCCCCCCCCGCTGGCAGCCTTCCACACCATCACCACCTTCTGCTTTCAGAAAATGATGTCACTTTATTAAAGGGGAAGTCCTCCCTAACCCTGAATCATGTAGGGAAACAAGTCTAATTGGGATTTTCCTGCCCGATGTTGAGATCCCGATTAATTTTGCGATTTATTTATTTTTTTAAAGTATAGCTAATGTTCAATATTAACAGATGACACATGTTGTAAAGCATTATAACGTGAAACACCATCAAGAGTGCTCTATATTCTTAAGAATGAGAACATGGATATGAACTGCCAGCAATAAGGGTTTTTCTTTTAATAAGCATGGAACATTGAACGGTCTAACACAGAACATTTATCACAGAAGCTAAAGTTATTATACCAAGAAAACATATCCAATAAAAAAAATATTAGTACTTTTCTATAAATATCCCGGTTTTATTCCAGCATTTAAATGTTGAATGTCACACCAAACAGCAACTAAATAATCTCAATGGATTAATGGGGACTTCATGATTAGCAAATGGCATTCTTTCAAATTTTGATTAGCAGCCCTACTCTGGGTCCTGCTATAATGCTTCTCTATGACATTACACCTCTCCTTTGGCAGTTTACAAGAATTGTGGGAAATGTAGGAAGTCACAATCTGTGTTAAATGAGGTAGAATAGGGACGTCAATGGCTCCTCTTAGCAACACTTTATAATAACCATCATTCATAAATGGTAAATTGGTAGTTAATTAAACTTGTTATTTTACTTTCAACAATGAGATTATGCTTTGTAATGTTTACTTATGATAGTTTTAAGTGTGTTATTTTATCGTTAGTTTAGTATAAATAATCTGTGTTAAGTGTATGAAGTGTATGACTATGATAAGTAACTTAAATGGTAATGATTGTTTTGTAAACCTGTTATAAACATTTGCGATTTTTTAATTATTTGAGCACTGAAAATATCTATCTAAAATAATGCTTTACAGAGTATTTATTAACTATTAACAAGCTGGTATAGGTTATAATCATCAGTTATAATCATCAGTTGCAACTTTATGATAACCATCCAAATGATGTTTATGGACGGTTTACAAATGATTTCTCAAAGGTTTACAGATCATTTGGTTATTATAATTAACAAATTATAACATACAATATGAGAATGTGTGCAACAAAACTCTTCAAATGACAAATTATAGCATTACTAATAATTAGTAAACATGAATTATGTCATTTTTTGTCAACGGTAAAATAACTATTAACTAAAGTTTAGTTAACTATCAATTTCCCATTAATAAGTTATGGTTATTATAAAGTAACTCCTGGTATATATATTGAATATTAATTACTAGTAAATAACTGTGTCAATGTGAGGGGCGG
>NC_045736.1:36617164-36618571 GCF_008692095.1 Etheostoma spectabile | reverse complement strand
GTACCAATCAGAAATCCACATGTGCAAATGCCTTTTGAAAGTGTCACTATTGTCACATTATACTGTATAAGTACATTTTAATATGTGGGCAGAAACATTTTGATATGAGTTTGTTGATATCATGTTCATCATTTAGCATTGACTCTAGAAGAAAAACCAAAACAGATTGGGACTTCCAGCACGGAGTCATCACAAGGCTTTATTTTCCAGCAGCGACGCCCTCCACTGTGAACATGCACCTGTGCTGCAGAACTTTAAAAAGGGTGAATGTTACATTATTTATTTTCTGTTTTGCATCTTTTGTTGCAGAATCCACAATATTTAAATAAAAGCCTGTTTATACTTTGATGCGTGTCTTTAAGCTTGGTGGGAGAGGTTCAACATGGCACCGTAGCTTAGCATTCATCGCAAGAGACAGAAAAATGGATTCCCACTGACTTGAGAAAATAATGCGAAAAGAAAAAAACATGCTTGTCGCTGCACTTCTTTAACATTAACTAAATATTTTCTGTCTGTCTTATTTAACTACAGTATCACTACTGCTGTTGTTTTACAACAGACTACCGCATATTCAAAAAATACAGTAATCACTGTAAATCAAATGTTACTACCCATAATGCAATGCATATTACAGTATTGAACCGGAAAAGAAAATTACGATATTTTACTGGGCATTTGTGGTAGTAACTGTAGAAATACAGTAGAGTTTAACAGTGTCCGCAAATCAAAATATACAGTAAAGCCCTGTAAATGAAATATCAATACCCATAATGCAATGTTTATTACAGTAATTAACCGGAAAAGAAAATTATGGTATTTTACTGGGCCATTTGTGGTAAGTAACTGTAGAAATTACAGCAAAGTCAGTGTATGTAAACATCATAGAAATCACAGCACGTTGCTGTGTCAGTGACTCCACCTCAAAATAAAGTTTAATATCATAAATACAAAGAACCATCTTTGTGTAAAGTGGAAATTGGATGTATATTCCACCAATGTAATTCTGCATAAATGTAATTCTGCATGAATGGAAAATACATGTCTGAAAATCTGCCCAAACAGTTCAAACACTACAGCCTGAGGTACACTCCAATATGGTGTTATAGTGTTTTAGATATAAAAAGAAATACAGCCACATCAGTCAAATACAACTCAAAAAAATAATTATTAATACCAGGTGCACACTAGAGGAGATTTTTTTCTTAAACGTCAGATTTAACCGATAAAAAATATTTTAACACACCAGAGGAGTCAGTCAGGATCACACACCTGCTGTTAAAACTAAGCTGTTTCACGGTGGCAATTAACCCTCGTGTTGTCCTCGGGTCAAGCTGACTCGTCTTCCTACATCAATGTTCTTTTTAACTACCCAAAATAACACGATTGATTCCACACAACGCTCTTTGG
>NC_045736.1:36616971-36617154 GCF_008692095.1 Etheostoma spectabile | reverse complement strand
AATCTCTACTTTCATTCATTTTGCGGTGTCTTATTCAATTTTATAGCATTTGAAAAACACATTGAAGTGGTTTCTAGTATTGAGTAAACGTTGACATATTCCAGTCTGTGATCATCCATCAACATCCATTCCTTTAATTTCAGTCTAAATAATTCCTAATTTCTGCCTTTCTAACTCAAACAT
>NC_045736.1:36616820-36616961 GCF_008692095.1 Etheostoma spectabile | reverse complement strand
TATAATTTCCTATAAATGAAGTTCATTGACCATAAATTCCAAAAATAATTGTAAAATTATAGTTAATAAGTTAGTATTACATAGTGTTAAACATCATCAAAAGTGACAAACAAAGCGTCAAAAGTGTTGAAAAAAGGGACA
>NC_045736.1:36616542-36616810 GCF_008692095.1 Etheostoma spectabile | reverse complement strand
AACGTAAGAAAAAGTTAAAAACATCGATAAAAAGCGTCTACTTCCCATTGACGGGAAGACAACACAAAGGTTAGGGACTCGGGAAGTCAAAGAATCTCGGGTGATCATATGTGAATTAAAAAAGAAAAGAAAAAAAAAAGACATGTTTAATTAGGGTTCAATCGCTCGTTTTTTCTTGAAAGACCATGTTCAGATTTTGGCTTTTCCCTGCTTGAGCATTGCCAAGTTAATAAAAGCAGTGTTTACTCAGGATTGAAAGCCCCCCCCC
>NC_045736.1:36615771-36616532 GCF_008692095.1 Etheostoma spectabile | reverse complement strand
CCTCCCCCAGACTTCCGCCATGTTTCCCATGTCCTCTTAAAGAGCTCAATGAGGAAGTGGTCTGGGGGGCCTTCAGTCGGCTTTCACTGCCGGCCGTCTCACACTGATGTGACCGCAGAACAAACTGGACCCTCTTCTGTGTTCTGGTGACTGGGGGACATGAAGCATCCGGAGCCTCTGGTCCTGATGGGACGCCTTTAGCCCTAAAGTCACTGTGGGACTCCAGCAACAAGCAGGGACGGGCCCAGCCTTTCGTGGAACCTATGGTGCAGTGATGGAAGAAGTACTCAACAAAAATACTCCATTATAAGTAAAAGTCCTGGATTTGAGGGTGCATAGGTATTTTCAGCAAAATGTACTTAAAAAGTAAAACAATATTCTATAAGACATATGTTTGTTTCACAAATCCAGATATTTAGCCAACTGTAATCATATATTGAAATATAATTCTAGTGCCCCCAAATCACTGGGCACTAAAGGGCATGGTAATAAAATCCACGACTGTACCTTCAATACTTCAACATAAATATCAACATAAAATGAGCAGAAGGCCCCTGTTGTCCTCGGGGTCCTAAGCAACCACTCAGTGTGCTGGCTCTGCATCAAGCCGACACAGAGCTCCACGTGTGGACAGGACTCTGTTAGCATTGCTGATCAGCTCTGAGCTGTCGTCTTGGTGATGGGTGCTCAAAACGGATATTGTGCTGTGTATTTCCTGATCCTGCTGAGCCAGGCAGAACAAGACAAGTATATATATATAT
>NC_045736.1:36586726-36615761 GCF_008692095.1 Etheostoma spectabile | reverse complement strand
ATATATATATATACATATATATATATACATATATATAGCCTGGATGTCAATGCAATGAGGCCCAAATACATGAAGGCCAGTACTGTTACATGAGATTTATTTCGCTAAACCAGATTCTTATCTGTTCCATCACTCAGAAAGCTATTTTGTTGCTGTTACCTTTTTGTTTCAAGAACAGTGCCAGTACCATTTACTACACACCCTGTGTTACAGTCCTCTGTGATAATGCAGTGCTTAACATAATCAACAGAATATGTGCATTGGCATGCTAAGCCAACGTAGATTAAAAGCCCCTTTTACACATGCAGTCTAGCCCTGATATGTTCAGGAGCCCTTTCTGCATGGGACCATGTGTGATTGGAATCAGGGATTGATATTCAGGGAAATCTGTCCCACCAAGTTCTGTCCTCAGGACCTTGGAACATTTCAAGGAAAACGCCAGTGCAGCGTTGTTTTAAATGAAAGTCAAAACTTTGCAGTAACAGGCACAAAGATGAAAAGATGCTTTTGAAAAGGAATCCGCCAATTGTTTATGGTTTAGCATTTAAGCCAATGCCAGTTACTCGTCTAGCGAACTTGTTGAATATTACTTTACAATACATTACAAGAACAATGTCTCCGGACAAAAATATTAAGAGACGTCTTTCACCGCATCCAGCCCAGCCTTGCCCCATCTTCTTCTTCTGTTGAGTTTTCTGGCGGTTGGCATCCATGAGTGTTGCATTACCACCATGTGCTGGACTGTGCCTTACCCCATCTGTTCCTGCATTGCCATGGCAGGTGTGAAAAGGTGCAAGAGGAAAGTGTCCCTGAATGTAGTGCATGTGTGAATAGTGAAGGGTGCCTGGAAGGTTATCCCAGTAATTTACAGGGAACCATGTGTGAAAAAGACTTTTAAAAACAGTAAAAGCAGACTGACGTGAGAACTGTAGTGGAGTCACAAAAACTCTGTAACACGACATGATAATGTTAAGTGAGTTAGTGTTAAATGGATCCTCTGTTAATGGTTGTTTGTGTAATTACACTTACTTCAGACACTCATTTATATGCAGCCAAATTAGCTGGAATCAAATTACATACAAAAGGGAAGTTCAGACCTGGGCTTTTAAACCTTTACGTCATTATTAGTTCATGCATTCTAATTAAGTATTTTATCTCATTATGAACAAAAGTCTCCATGCAAGTTGGCTTCCATACAAAAAGAGTAAATGGAAAAAAACGACTTAACGTAAATGCTTTTAACGCATTTTTTATAAAATGTGCCGTATTGTAAGGCATTTTGTCACTGTCCATGCAGTTAAAACCATGTGTCTGTCATTTCTTAGATAAACTAAAGGCTTCAGGGTTTAAATTCTACTTCTCAAGCTAAATAAACTACTTGGATAAACGTATCCATTGACACTCAGATAAACTGGCAGACAGTAAATTTAGCGCACTATATAATTAATAGGGCGTCATTTTGGACACAGTCTCTAAATCTTGTGTTGGTTTCACAATAGTTAATGGTTAACCTGGTTACTTACTCAGCCTTACTTACTTATAAACTGGACCTCGGGCGGAGGCAGAACTCCTGAAAGCCAACATGTCTGTCTGTGTGGTGGACAGCAGGAAGTCTGCACACAGGCCCCAGCTGGGTTGAAACACAGGACCAGGTGGGTTTAGGCCATATTGCTAACTTGAGGCCACCATGCCGCTGTGTCTCAAATGGTCGTCAAGGCAACTAAGAAGAAAAAGAGTTTTGGCTTATCTGGGTGGACGGCAGCAGTGTTTCGTCCCCTGCATCTCTGCCCTCTTTCTTCTGTCTTCAGTGGCTGGGGCAGCTGGTGGGAGGCGGTGGGTGTTGTGTAGCTTAGCAACTCCCTCGGTAGATGGCGATTGATATGCAGCTTTGTTCAAGTGTGTCTCTCTCTGAGCCAGAGAGGGGGACGCCTGAACAAAGCAGGCCTTATTGAAGCTTCCCCTCCTCCTTGTCTTTGCCCAGGCACAACGACGTGGGAGGAGTTTTCAGCTCAAAGGAACGAAGACTCTTACAACAGCAGGTCCTGAGAGTGTAACTCAGGGGCCCGCTGACATCTGTGAAGGGCCTCCAGGTGTCCCCGGGGAAATGAATGCATTATGTCTTCATAGTCTCGAAGCAGAAGTCGTCTTTGTACCACAAACTTTTTTTTTATTCACTCCAACTAATCAACCCACGGAAATCACCACTAAAAATGATCTGATTAAATATGTCTTTGGGTCTAATTTTAACATTCGAGGTCTGTGATATTAAAATATCAAAGTAAAGAGTTGCCTGTTTTCGGTGTGGAAACTAGGAACCGAGACTGAACTTTAACTGTTTATCGGGTAAAAAGCAAAACATGTAATGTACACCAAATATCCGACTCCAATCTACACACAAGGAAATATCCCATTTATTTTAACCCCTTTCTTCTGTTTTTTTTTTCAAAGAAAAATGTTGTAAAAGTTCTGCACTTCCAGTACAGTGGTAGGGGTTGCTTTTATAAAAAGTCCAGGAAAAAAATCACATGAGATTGCTAAAAACAAATCCCGACCCTAATAAAATAACCACCTAAGCCCCTACGTAGCCACTCATTCTCTAAGCACTAATACCTGGCCCAGATTTCCTTCTGACTAAGACCAGTAGCGTCTGAGTGTCGGGACACTTGCTTGTTTTCTGGTCCCGGAAGAACTCTGGACCAACCAGAACTGCCAGATTTGGTTTAGGTGGAGGGGTGTAGACTTGGGCAGAGAGGGAGATCCTGTGAGCGGCACACAGGCAAGCTGAGGGCCAAAAACCCCAATCAGTTAAAATTCTTACACATAGCACAGGTTTTTGTCTGGAATATGCAGCTTAGCAGCCTCAGGGCATATAGTAGGTTACTTCGTTTTGAGTTTCTCAGATGACACAGATTTCAATTAAAAATTAATCCTACTTAACAACTGGAACAAGGGAATGTCCCTGCTGTGGGATGAATAAAGTATTATCTAATCTAATCTAATCTTAAAATACCAAAGTACTAGCTTTGTGTTATACTTCTATCTGACGTTTGGTTAAACAACAGGATGTGTTGTGCCTTTTGCTGACCAGTAAGCCTGAAGGAAAGGAGAACCTGCTAGCTTAGTGCCAACAAAAGAGACAAAACACTCCTTTCAAAACTGTTAATGTACACAACTGACATGTTGTACCCTGTTTATTGAACAGGTGTAAAGAATAGAAATGTGAAATGTGACTTTCAGAAGCAGTTTGATGTCTACTTTCTCTTAGTATCTGGAGTTATGTGGAGACAAGAGCCATTTCTTTATCATCATTATGTTGTTATCCTGTTATGATTTGACGCTATGAATAAAATTTAATTGAAAAAAATCCTAAATAATATCATAACGTAAAATAAAATACCCACAAATCTTTAAGATATCGATCGGCCCACAAGTTTCCTATCTTGTTTCATATAATCTTGCCCAGACAAGTTTTAGTATCTTTATCAAGATATGAATAGGGTAAAAACAAGATAGATGACATGATCAAGACACGGATACTGTGCCCAGAAGACATTATATTGTTATAAAAAAAGTTCTCTTGTGGGACTCCAGGGGTTTTGTAGAAGACTTGATTGAAATGTTCTGATCTTTCTTTGTTGGTTGTTAATTTCTCAATAAACAAGATGACTCTGGCTATACATTACAAGGTGTCATTAAAGTAGTAGAAATTGTTTGCTAGTACATGGATAACAATTTTTTTTTAGATTAACGTATTAATGAATAACAAAAGCTGAGAAATGCCTGAAAATACACGGGTGAGCGAGGCATTCTTATCCGCTCCCCCCAGCAACCGGTCACAGAGCCACTGTTCATTATGTCCGCAGAAGCTCTCAGGCCAACTGGTATGGTGAAGCTGTGACCTTTAATAATGGAATGATGACTAAAAGGAGCGTCACAGTCAGGCGTGAACAGCTTTCTCCTTCAGTGGGTGTTGAGAGCACTGCTGCGCAGCATTCCTTCCAATGGAGATCAGAGTTGACATCCGACATCTCTCTCTTTTTCCAAATAAAATGAATCCACATACAATGGTGTATAATGTTCATTCTGCTTTTCCCTCTCTGGTTTTTCCTTCATCGTTTGGAGAAAACATAATGTTTGGTTTCTGTTTTTCTCTGTGACTTTTCTCTCTGACGTCCTCTGTACTCACGCTTGGCAGCTTGACATTTGATGCATCTCTAACTGGACATGGACGTCTGCAGATTTATACGTAACACTTTATAAGAAAAGTTCAACTGCATATTTAATGACAAAATTTAAAATTTCTTTGACACTGGGCAGGTATTCAATACTTTTTTACACTGATTTTTGTAAAGACTACTTAGCTTTAGTTTCACATTCTTGTTTTTAATGGTAGACCCAGAGACTTATAGGATCTGGTTTAATAAGTCATTTAAAAAAAAAGGGCTCACTGGTCACTGTAGTTTTTACTTTACTAGACTTAACTCAATCAGGAGGAAATAGAGCATTTGTTGGGGACTAGTTTGTGTTCATCGTCACTCAGTGCAACAGTGTGGATCATCAATGTGCTTTTAGTAGTTTTTGGACAACAATTTGGATTTCTATGGCCCAGAGGAGGAAGACATGCCAGGGTTTGGATATACAGACAAGTCGTGTTAGTGGATCAATTCATTGTTGGTTTTGGTCTTTCCATGAGATTGGTTGACTATAATGAAAACATTGGAAAATAAGCACACTTGTCTTTTAAAATGTGATTCTAATACTGACATAAATCCAGTTTTGACTTTTTTCTTTTCAATGGAAACTAACCGTAAAGGTGTATAAACCCCAAATTCATAAAATGAGAATTAGAAAGAGCACTTTCAGAGTTTTTGCTGAACAAAAGTTCAAATCCATTACGCCCATTTCTATTCCAATTATTAGAGTAATAAAAGGCTCTGTAAACACGGGAAGAGCTTTCTCCAACAGCTCTACTGTTTGTGTCAGTTAATAATGTGTATACCAGACAGAGGAATTACTCACAGGTGACACAAGAGTAGGAAAATCTAAACTTTACTAAACATAAAAGTTATAAAACAAGTCAAACTTCACACTCAATTGACTGATATGATCTCATCATTTATAATCTGCTGTCTCACTGCAACAGCAAAATCATGTTAAAAAAACTAAAAGTTCCCAGCAGTCTGTCAGTCTGCTGACAAAAAGCAATCTTAAACTCCCTCAAACTCAAATGATGTGTTTCTATCTCGTACAGTACTTAGAGCGGATGATACTAATATCCTGAATGAGCATTAAAGAATTATTAATAACTATAACATGTATAAAAAAAACATGCAAAACAATAATGAGTCCTAAAATAACAGGATTAAACCCGTCAGAGGTGGACAACACTAAACTATACTCCATAATGTAACTCCAGTCAGTGGCTCTGCACCACCAGGTCATACAGACTTAGATTAAAGGATTATTCCTACTATTCCAACTCCGGTTTCATTTTGGTAGTTTTGTCCATCATTTCTATCAGTGATAATAACACTGTACAAGCCAAGTTAATAGCTGCAATCTGAAAACCGTGATTTCACTAAAAACATGTCTGACAGGTAAAGAAAGTTAAACAAACTTCACTTGGAAGAGAAAACGAGTCAACAATGTCAACATCCACCACAGCTTACAGACCCACATCCTGCTTTAACTTTAACCTTACTGCCCTTAACATTTTACCTTCAATAAAACCTGGAAAATAAAGTAGTTTAGATGATCAAGAGTATGTGAACAACCCGACATTACGTGATAGTTGAACATTGTTGTCGACCAGATGTTGAACCTGGCTGCAGGGATTTGCTCCCATTCAGTCACAAGAGCATTAGTGAGGTTGGACAGTTCCTCCCAAAAGTGATGGATGGGGGTTGAGGTCAGGACTTTGGGCAGTTAAGTTAAGTTCTTCCACACTAAACTCGGAATTTCTTAATGGAGCTCGCTTTGTGAGGGCCATGTCACGTTGAAACATGAAAAGGCCTTCCTTCAACAAGCTGGGGGTAGCTCAGTCCGTAGGGAGTGGGGTTGGGAACCACTTGCTGGTTCAAGTCCCTGTATGGACCAAAGCACGGAGTGGGGATTGGTAGCTGGCGAGATGCCACTTCATCTCCTGGGCGCTGCCAGGTGCTCTTGAGCAAGTCCCCCCCAACGGTGCTGGTCCAGCACTGGCTGCCCACTGACTGTGACATCTCTCCATTTGTGCATGATTAGGTCCTGAGCATGTGTATGTGTGTGTATTTCAGGCCTGTGTGTAGTGATCACAAACAAAACAGAGTGTAAATTGTAATTTCCCCACTAGGGATCAATAAACAGTATAACTTATAATTATTACATTAAAAATTATTATAACTGTTGCCACAAAGTTGGAGTCACACTGTTATCCCTTAATAGGGTCAAATACCTCATACTGCATGGTTAGGCTCGACCCACTTTTAGTACCAGTATTTTCCCTGATGTTGTTTTCCACTGCAGATAGGACCCCCTCAGTGTAGATGTGATTTTAAGCTTATGATTTAGCCACCCCACGTGAAACTGCTGCAACATCATCTTCAATGTGAAACTCACTGGATCTTATCATTGGATCAGCAAACACTGGAACCTCTGCACTGCTGCTACCACACACAACTTCCACAACTCTTGCTAACGGAAAACCAGTGAAGAACAGTTTTAAGCGAGTCGACTTGAGTAGAGCCACGCTGTACCATGCAGTGGAAATGTAGCATAAGAAACCTAGGCAAAACCAGGGAAGACAGACTGAGACAGAGCCGTCCACATACTTTTGTCTCCAACTTGTTTAATCATCAGACTACTTATGTTTCTCGACCTGTAGGTCATCTTCTAGTGCCCCCAGATCTCCAATATTATCTTGGGGAATATAATATTATCATAACTGAAAAAATGATGGACAAACCTACAAGAAAAAACCCAAGTTGTTGTAAACCTAAATGATCCTTTAAAGTTACATGTGTTAAATGCAGTTCTGGACCTCAGCAGGGCGTGCCAATAACTGTTGAAGAGTCTTTCACCCTGTCGTAGCAGACTGCTGGTTCGGTCGCCAACAAGCTCTTCATCGTCTCATCTTTGCTGGAAGGCGACAGGGAGGATGGAGTGGGCGATGTGGGCGAGGAGAGGTTGGAGGTGACGGCGGTTGAGGTGGATGAGGATGAAGAGGAGGTGCCGGCGGGGAGGCACTCTTCACAGCAGCAGCAGCAGCAGTCCATGAAGGCCTGGCCGAGCGAGTGACACAGGCACAGCAGCAGCACCGGCGTCGCCGAGCAACGCACAAACAGCAGGAACTGTCCAATCAGACTCAGCGCTGGCAGAGCCAGAGCCGGGAGCGCAGCTAACACATTGACAGAGACGTACGCCAGGGTGATGTTACAAATGCTCTCCGGCAGGTTGCATATGATGTACAAGATGGTGAGCGCCATCACAGTGGAGCGCAGCCTCTGCTCTCGAGTATGCTGCTTTTTCTTAGACGAGGAGGAAGCTGAAGAGGAGGAGGAGCATCTGCTGGTCACCTTGTCACCGGCGGGTTTCTGCGGTAGACGCTGGGCTAACACTTGCCTCGTCACTAAGTCGCAAGCCAGAGTGAAGAGCAGTGGCAAACAGAGGTAGCACCCGAAGACCCACCACATGCGGGCCTCGTGGTAGGTCAGCACCAGAGAGTAGATGCTCTCAGGGAGCTCCGCAGACGGCTCACGGACACAGGTATCCACCTTAAACGTGCCCGGTCGGGCCCCAAAGACATCCATCAGCGTGCCTCCCTGCTGGCTCTGCATCGGCAGGCTGACAGTCTCCTGGAGGAGCTGCCACAGCAGCAGCTCAGGGGCAGCCAGCACCATGGAGCCCACCCAGATGACGGACAGCTTAGCTAGGATGGACTGGCAGGGCTCCACCTTGGGCGTCTGAAGGGGCCCGGGGCCGGTGGCTGCATGGAAGCGGTCAATACTCAGAGCACAGAGGCTGAATGTGGCCACACCCAGAGAGGACACCTGACAGAGAAATGACAGAGAGGCGTGGAGATGAAGGTTAATGGCACAAAACTGCTTTATAGATCAGATATAATTAATTAGAACCACTTTTGGGTTGCCAGGTTGAGAAAAAAATGCCTTGTTTGGTGAGCATGATACTCAGTTAACCTTTTTTCATCTAGTTCTTTAATTCATCAGAAAACCCCCTCCAAGGTAATACATTATTAGTAGAGTGTTTTTTTTACAATAATCCATGAGGTCATCTGTACAGGTTTAGACAGACAACCAATCACAATCATGTCTACGAGCAACTTGATCTCCAGTTAACCTAGACTTTGCACAGTGGGAGGAAACTCATACACACCATGCAACGCATCCATCAAGTCTGCAGTAAATGTTAGCTTCAGCACATAACTGCCCTTAAATCCAAACTTGCGTTTCTTCAAAAATAATGTCTTGCTTTAATGAAATCAGTAGCCTATAAATTTACGTTGAACAACTCTCTCCCCATATGTGGAACAAGGGTGATCCAAATCTGTTGGCCCTATGTCCCAAGATAGCCCTCCCTGTAATTCCCCTAGCAGCAGCTAGTGTGGTAGGGCATAGAAAAATCCACGCAGCCGCCAAGCAACGCAGCCAGTGTGTAGCCGGCCTAACTGTCACTAACCCCCACCCCTTCCCCCAACCATCATGTCGGTGATTGGCTAGAACGGGTGTGTTGTATTTTGGTGCACAGCCTGTGCCCCTAGTGTTTGACATTTACAACACCTCATTTCACAGTGTATTCAGGGGGCCGGCAGCTAGCGGATCAAGGAGAGATGCCTATAATTTGAGACAAAAATTTAATTGTGCTGAAACCCTGCAGGAACTCATAGTGCACCTTTAAGGCTTTCCATGCCTCGTTATGCCAGCCTACAGGCAAACTAGCCACAACTACAGTAGTAAGACCTAAGTTGTAAGAAACAGTTTTAGAATACACAAACATGGAATTAGAAAAGTGGCAGAGAGGGAGTAGAGAGCCATTACGTTGTACTAGCAGCTCTCAGACTGGGGACGGACAGTTATTGGTGCCTTGTGCACATTAAAGTCGGTGGTTTTGGACAAAAAACACAGACTATCATTATAGAGACTTGTCCTCCCTCTGTGAGTGCTTAATGACCTTAAACTGTAAAGACAAAACTGAAGATAACTAACACACAGCTCTAATTAGCATGAAAACAGTTTAACTAACAAAGCACAGGGGCAGCTGTCAGCGTGACCTGCTTTAAACACTGCTCCATACAACCAGTACAAACTGCTAAAGACCACTTTAAGTGCGTTAATTAATTAGCAAGAAACTCCTTCATTAGCATACAAATAGGTGAAGAAACAAAGAATAGAGGAGGCCAGCAGGCTGACCTTGTTAAAGACCACTTTATACAAGCTGTTATTACAAATTAGTAAAGCTTCACTTAGTGATGTAAAGCTTTGTAGGAGTTTGGAGCTGGGTTAGAGCCAAAAACAAGGACTCCATAGGCCGCCAGAGTCCATGCTGAAATAGTAGACTGATGAAGCCACTGAAAGTCCAACAATGGCAAATGAGAGGCTGTGAGAGATCTACATTAATACTCTGTTAGGGAAACACCTCTACTGATTGACTGAGTTTTTCACTTAAAATAATCCTCTGGACTGTAGGGACAGGCAATAAGTCAGTATTATATTTAGTGCAATTGGTTAGCGGGTTGTCAGAAAAATATTACGTCAAAATGGCAGTTTTCAGCACTCAAATTTGAAGTTTCCTGTTTTTCTCTGTTTTACATTGTAAACTGAAAATGTGTTTGTTTTTGACTGCTGGTCAGAAAAAAACTCAGACTTGGACAAACTACGATGGATATTTTTCACGATTCATGACAATTTATAGATCCGATTTCATTAGACAATGAAATGCGGTTTAGCATCTGAATAGATGTGCAAAAAAGTGCAGAGTAATGTACATTTTCAAAGGTATAAATACAGCAGATAGCTGTGATACTAAGGTATATACAGAGGGAACATGTGCAGCAGTTGCAGTAGGCAGTGCAGATAGAAATATACAATATACAGTGGTGCTCAAAAGTTTACATACACATGCTTAAGTTGACTAAAAAGAGGAATAAAAAAATCATGTTTTGGAAATTTATTTTAATACCTAAATTAAAAAATGAGGTAAAACCAACCTTTAAGGACACCAATTCTTTGTGAATGAATAGTATTGTAAATAAATAATCTATTTAAAATACAGGGTCATAAGTATACATACCCTATGTTAAATTCCCATAGGAGCAGGCAGATTTTTATTATTAAAGGCCAGTTATTTCCTGGATTCAGGATATTATGCATCCTGATAAAGTTCCCTTGGCCTTTAGAATTAAAATAGCCCCACATCATCACATACTCTTCACCATGCTTGAAGATAGGCATGGGATACTTTTATAAAATATCTCCAATGCAAATCAAACCAGGTATTAGTCTAACTGAAAATAAAACCATGCCTATCCTAAGCATGGTGAAGAGTATGTGATGATGTGGGGCTATTTTAATCTAAAGGCCAAGGGAACTTTATCAGGATGCATAATATCCTGAATCCAGGAAATAACTGGCCTTTAATAATAAAAATCTGCTGCCTCTATGGGAATTTAACATAGGGGTATGTATACTTATGACCCCTGTATTTTAAATAAGAACATTTATTTATTACAATACGTTATTCATTCACAAAGAAAATTGGTGTCCTAAAGGTTGGATTTACCTCATTTTTTTATTTAGGTATTAAAATAAATTTCCAAACATGATTTTTTTATTCCTCTTTTTAGTCAACTTAAGCATGTGTATGTAAACTTTTGAGCACCACTGTATGTGCTGTATATGAAGCCCTAATTATATTTTGTCAGCTTTTAGCAGATATGATTAGAGCTAAAACAATTAATTGATTAGTCACAACGTTAAAATGCCAAACATTCCCTTGTTCCAGTTTTTTCGCCTTTTGATGTTGTGCATAAAATATTGTTGGGCTTTGAGTAAATGAACATCCCAGTCCCTGATAACTATGTCTCTGTGTTCCATTGTGTGGCTCTGTGAGCTGGGGAAGAAGAGCTCCTTCATGCAGGGCCCCGCAGGGCCCCGCAGGCCTCCACTGATGGTTCATAACAGACAACTGAAGAGGCCAAACAGCCCATAACAGCCCGTTTGTTGAAAGCAAAGACAGCTCTGAGTCTGAAACTGAGGAGCAACAAGACACAAACAGGCCATTCATGCCCCTGGGTTTAGGCTACAATAAGTCTAACATGGGGGTGTAAAATCAGCACTATAATATACTTATAATAGTGTGAAGGCAGACTTGAGGGACTGATTATTATCTTCACATTAAGCAGTTTGTTTTAAGAGTTCAAGTTGTTTGACATGTCTTTGCGTCATGGCTGGATTATATCTGAGTTTTGTTAAGAGTTTGAGTAAGAGTTTAACTCACAACACTGTTCAAATTAATACTTGATTAAACTTTTTTTTCCTGATGTAAAACACTCTGGTTGTAGCTTCTCTCTCTTTTATTATACTAAAAACTGAATAGTTTGGGGGTTTAGACTGTTGGTCAGTCATAAGACATATAAAGACGTCCCCTTGGGTTTTAGGGAAACTATGATGGACATTTTTTCACTATTTATTTCACTTTTTATCTTACATACTAAGCCATTAATTTAAAAGTAAGTTCAATAGATTTGTCAAAAAGATAACTGGTATACAACACTGGAGTTAACTGGTAAAACTGTGTCGTTTGTAGTGTTTACATACAGTACCTCAAGCACTGATGGATGTAGAAAGGTGTAGAACTGTTTAAAAAAAAAAAAAGGAATTCAGCTTAACCTTTCTAAAAACATTAGGCTACTTCAGTATAATTCTTTTTATATGTGTATTTATATTTTAAATATTCAGCTTTTATCCTTTAAATCTGTTTTGTTTTATTCCCTATTAATGAACAAGGGACGATTTCCCTTGGTATTTTCATACCAGTAATAGATTTTTTTTTTTTTTTTAAAGATTTTTTGCAGCTTTTCCGCCTTTAATGGACAGGACAGCTAGGTGAGAAAGGGGGGAGAGAGGGGGAAGAAATGCAGGAAATCGTCACAGGTCGGACTTGAACCCTAGACCTCTGCGTCGAGGCATAAACCGCTATGTAAATGTGCGCCTGTTCTACCCAGTGAAGCAACCCGGCCACAAAAAAACTTTAATAATGTAACAATGGTTTAACTTTTCGTCATAGCATTTCAGTAAATTAACATTACTGGAGTAAAATATTTTAAACATTTTCCTCACCTCCAGATAGGGCACGAGCCGACAGGACAGGTCTCCTAACAACCTCTTCAAGGTGAGCTCGTGGAAGACCACCACGGGAAGGCAGAAGAACAGCACGAGGAAATCCCAGAACGCTAGCCCCGCCAGGACGCAGTTCCACGTGCTCTTCAGGTAGAAGTTATGCCACACGATGCACATGAGCGCGAGGTTCCCGACGATGCCCGCTGCGAACAGCACGAGCGCGAGCAGCATGACTGCGTACGCCCAGTAGGAGCCGTCAGTGCCCGGGAACAGCGGGTTGAGGAGCCCTGACCCGCTGCCTGAGGAGTTACCCGGCCTTACGGAGACGGGTGACCGCGGTGTGGTAAAGTAGCCGCTCGGGTCGTCATACCGTCGCGGAGGCATGTAACTGCTCGGTGAGTGAGGGTCCTTTTTCCTAAAATTCCCATCCTTCGCTCCTCGGGCAACTCGCTTCAGGTCGGGAATCCTCGGACTTTCAACCGGGTCTAAATTAGTCCTGCCCGGTGAGAGAGGCTCCTGTGTTCCAGCACCCTCCGCCTGCTGCGTATCCAGCGCGGACCCCGACTGAACCTCCCCAGCTGTGTGGGCTCTGCGGACGTGACGGAGGTCCACGGTCCGCAGACAGAGAAGCAAAAGAACCAAAACCGGGCTCATTTTTACCGTTAAACTAAATGTAACTGGTCCGTGTTATCGGTTTCTTTCACAGACATGTGATGAAACTCCTATTTTGACTCCTGGAATAAAAACAAAGTCCATAAAATTATCTCACAGTCGGACCAACAGTCCGGTCCCGATGGAGAAGTTTTGAGTTTGCTGCTCACTTCAGCACTTGTTATTCATCAGTATCAAGACAGACTGACTACAACAGAGAGCTTCCGGTTATACATTTCAAAATACGACTAAACAAGACTAAACTCATAAAGTGAGACCTCCCCTTTCGAGTATGGAGATGCTAATGATGTTAAGAAGTTAACTTTAGACACTTAGTTTTTAACTACTTTGCCAAAGCCTCTTTCCATCAACACGTAATTGCATAAAACATGGCCTAAATAAACTATCGTAGTCCTCAGTTTGTCAACGGAAGTAGGTCATGGACTACAATTTCAGTCAAATAACTCAAATTTAGTATGTGTCTAAGATCTGAACCAGAAATTGACGCACACACATACAGTACATGTATGTATGTATGTATATATATAAATATATATATATATAAATAAAAATTAATGGATAAATTACTGGATCAAGAAAATGCAGCCTTGGGCATCAGTAAAATAACATAATGTGCAATAAAGTTTCATCATATTGTTAACCCTTCTTTCTCTATTTATTTGACCATTTGTTTGTTAAATCATTTATTAATATTTTTTACAACAGGTTTGGTCCTCTGAAGCTGTGATTGGCTGCTGCTGTGGATTGTCCAGAAGTTCATTTGCAGCATTGTTTCCATGTCAATTAATGAGAAAACCAAACCAGATGGACCAACAGGAAGTTCTGACAACAAAATATTTCAGTATTAACAAAAAAAAAAAAAAATATATGAAACTGATGATCTTTCACTTGGTGTCTGTGTCTTCAGAGGCCGTTTGGTGTTCCTCCGGCTGATTGCTAAAACCAGTCTGGGACACAAAATGGCACAGAGGGGGGAGAAATAATTCTGAAGTCCAGACCAGTGATTCCAAACTGAAACACAGAGACCTCCCATAACCTCCCATAACCTCCCATAATCTTCAGCTCTTCTGGGAGGACTTAAGCTTCCTGCGGGCGTCCTTGTGTTTTTTGCGGTACTCCTGTGGAAACAGACAAGAAAGTAGAAAGATCTTAAAATTCAGGCTTTTTTGGTCTACAATAACATGTACAAGCACAAGCCAAATAAAATGGGAACAACTCAATGGGCTTATGTAAGGAGAGGTTTTGTGTGCACTGTACGTGCATTTGGATTTGTGAATGTGTGGAACAACCTGTAGAATTCTACGTGTGAAGAAGAATCTTCAAAGGCATTCAGCTGTGCTGTGGAGGGGCGACCCGGTAGATGACTGTAGCTACTTTTACACAAGGCGGGGCCTGATTGTCCCTGACTGGCTTATCTGGACCAGGGTGCCTAATGTTGAAAGACCCTAAACACTAGAGGACCCAAACTTACATTACTGATGCTGTGATCAAGAGCATTGCAAGATGGGTGAAAGAACAACAACAACAACAACAACAACGTGTATCAGTCATATCAATACCTAGAAAATACATATGACAGTCAGAGACTACATTGAACTGTAGTAAAACCCCCGGACCTGAAGCTTTTTTAACAACCGACACGGAGAGCAGTCTCTACCTTCACTAACTGTCCAAACAGTGGTTCAGAGATGTTTGAACTGCTAGATTAGTGTAGCAAGGCTTGAGCAGAGGCAATGGAGAATGACAGAACAGATAGGGAGGGTGAAAAGTGTATCAAGATGGCGCCATACCATGGCGACTCATAAATGACATGTTACCGGAGCATCAAATCACAAACCACCCATCTCAGTAATTGTTTCTCTCTACCGGTCAGGTTACTGAACAGCTAATGCACCCATATGCACCTCATTTGCTGTGTGATCGTGTACAGTATTTTGTGTATGAATGATTGTGTACATTAGAGCCCAACCGATAAAGGATTTTTGAGGCCAATACCGATACGAATATTTGGTATTTAAAAATCCAACATGCCAATATACTTTTTTTTTTAAATCCAGAAATGCATAAGAAAAAAAGATTTCCCTAACATTAGTTATTTGTAGTTATTAGTAGTTGTAGTTCTCACTAAAATATGATAATTTGTTTTATCGTTACAACAGAACAGATGAACATCCAAATATATTATATATGAAACTTAAAGTCCTTTGAACAAAAAGTTAATAACAAAAAACAAAACAAAAAATCAGTGTTGCCAACAGGAACGTGTTAGAGCGCCCTCTGGTGGACAGACTATGCAGGGCCAACGCTCATAACATTGTTGACCATCCGGTTTTATTTTATTTTTTAAATATTAATTGATCAGAATCATTTACTTGTCACTATAAATGATTCTGAAAAAAATGGGCCATTATAAATGCCGATACTTATAAATCAGGAAATGCCTAATATCGGCCCGCTGATATATCAGTCGGGGTCTAGTGTGTGTGTACATGAATCAATGTGTATGTAGGTCTGTAGTGTGTCACCTGAGTTAAGGCAGAGCACAAGAATTTTGAATACACACAACAATAAAGTGCACTTAAACTTAAATACTGTAACACTGATCAACAGTGTAAACTACTAGCTTACTAGTAGTGGTTGTTGTGATTAATGTGACATTGCTTATATATATGTAAAATTTACAAACCCAAAGTAGATTTAGGTAAATGTCACATTTCACAAGGTAAATGTGATGCTGGTTTCCGATCATGCTGCGTACCTGTCTGAGCTCGCTCCTCCTTTCCTCCCACTGCTCCCTCTGCTCCTCCAGGTGAGAGGCACGACAGAACAACCTGGGGCCCTCTGATGGAGGAAAGAGAAAAAATGCCCCATCAACATTAAAGGAAAAGTACAACATTGAGATTAATCCTGTAGTTTTCTGTAATGTTGGTTTCACCCCGGGAAAACATTTTAACAGTACCACTGGGACCACAAAAACATATTTATTTATAATCTTCATCCTACCTGTCAGTCTGCTGTCCTCAGGATAGAAGAAGAATAGATCTGTCTTTGAAGGAGTCTCCTCTCTGTGAACACGAACACGAACACGAACACACACACGAACACAAACACACACACGAACACGAACACACACACACTTTAAGCAGTGATTTGCCAGGTGTGTAGCAGTGCGGAGTAGGCACGTGTCACGTCCCCCCCCCGTTCCCCACACAGCTACTTTTGTAGTTGCAACCCCATTAATGCTCAAACATATATTCCATTAATCTATTCATCCCACAACTATTTTGTCAATTGATTTGCTGTTTCTTAAATGTCAGCATTTCCAGCTTTTCTTAGTCATAATTGATATTAAGAATATATATTTTTGTATTGGTCAGATAAAACAAGGACAATGAAGACGCCACCTTGGGCTGTGGGGAATTATAAAAGCCATTTTTACTGTTTTCTGACATTTTATATAAACATTTGATTAAATAGGAAACTACTCAGCAGACTAATGGCTAATGACAACAGTGGCTAGCTGCAGCGCTAGCAGTAACTGACTGTAGATGTCATGCAATCCACATCGGCTTCATTTTTCTCACTCTGTGGTTAAAGCGACGTTGCTTTGCTCTTCCTCTTCCTCTTCCTCCTGCTCTTCCTCATCTTCATCTGAGCTGCTGTCATGGAAACGTAGGTCTTTTTGCCATGACACCTTTGGTGCCTGGATGCTTTCTACTTTGTACTCTGTTGGCAGAGAGATTTCAAAATTAGGAAAACATATCTTCCCTCTGACAGTCTGGGGTAAATATCTGAGATATGACCTACCGGTCTCTCCACTTCCTGTTTCCGGGTCGTCTCCAAAGAAGGAGAATTTAAATCCAGACGCCTCCTCTTTCTCAGAGAGGAGAGATGATTGCAGGGCTGGCTGTTCTTCCTTCCCTCCTTCCTCCTCCTTCTCCTCTTCGTCTTGTTCTTCCTCTTGGTCCCAGTTCGTCTTCTCGTCTTCTCCAGCGGCGTCCTCCTTCTTGGTTTGACCAAACACGGCCTTCAGGTCGCCGGACACGTCGTAGTAAATCTCCTTAGAAACCTCCGGAAGTTTCTGAGCCTCCTCCCTCTTCTTCCTTCTGGCCGATTTGCTGTGACGACAACAGATCACATGACAGTTTCACAGGGGAACAGGTAGAGCTGATAATGTGGACATAATGAAGAGTTCAATTTCACATAGAAATGAAAGTTTCTCAAATACAAGATTTCTGGTTAACACAGTCAATATCTGTCAAACGATCCGTACCTCTCCTTCTTGGTTTCATCGGTTTTAGTCTCAAACGCAGCGTGCTCCTCTTTGCTGGGGTCGTAATGCAGCGCGGAGACGTCTCTGCAAACACACATTTCTTTTAGCATTTTTTCAGTTTTATCGGAATCAGAATCAGCTTTATTTGCCAGGCACGAGGACACGTATGAAGAATCTTGCTTTGGATCATATTGCTCACAATGTGCTTACTCATAAAAAACAAACTATATAATTTATACACACACACACACACTACTATATACACACTAATATATACACACTATAAACAGAAACAATATGGACAGGTTGAGACAATAGTGCAATGAAGAGTGCAAGGTATGCAGGAGTAAATTATAATTATGATAGTTATTATTTTAATTGTGGAGCATAGTGCAAAGGGTGCTGGAATAAAGAGTATTATGTTATTATATAAGTATTATATTACAATATGAACAGTATGAAGATTTCTGACATAGAGAATGACAAATAAATAAGAAGTGGAACCAGTCCAGAAGGGGCGGTGCTCCAGACTCTGGGGGTGCCAGAGCGGTGAGGCTGACCTGAACGTCTTGCCTTTGCTGGCCGTCTTGCTGCTGCAGGGCTGTTGGCTGCTGCCGAGGACGCTCTGCAGGATGGACAGGTTCTTCTTCCTCTCCTCGTCCAGAGCCTCCTCTTCCTCAGCCACGCTCTTCTTTTTGCCTGAATCCCAAACAGTTGCTTTATTCACCGGAGAAGAGAGGCTCACAGGTTTAATACTGGATGGTCACATTGGTCAGATAGTTCCAGATCTATATCTATATCATCTCCCTTTAGATTTTAACAAACCCATTAGCTTTCTTAGCACCATCCTCAAGACAAGCCCCCTTAACAAAACTTACTGCAAGTGGAAAAATATTCAATATTTAGCAGCAAAAACAAGATGCCAATGAAATAAACCTAACTTCTGAAAACAAACATGATCAAATTCATCAACAAGTGTGAGACGGACAAATAGACCAATAAGCTAATTCATTTAAATGTTTAAATGTCAAATCTTATTCATCAACTTGCATGCATCTGTGGAATCACACATTTGATTCTCCTGATTGGAGGACTGTATCCCACCCCCTGCTGCACTAATCAGCATCATGTCAACATGTCAGTAACATTATATTATTATATAACCATAATCAGTCCCCTGCGTCACTGTAAAGGAAACGTCATCCTTTCTTTATCTTGACCTGCGTTTCTACAGACATGGACCAGAGCACACCCCCCCACCCTCAGCCTAACCTGACTCCTCCTCTTTGTCCTCATCCTCCTCTAGGAAGCGAGAGTCCATCCTGAAACGCTGGTCAGTCCCGAAGCGAGACTGCAGTTCCATCAGCTGGACAACACATTTATAAATTTGCGTTAAATTGATGCAATAAGTAAATAAATAAATAAATAAATAGTATATCACACACCCACACCAACACCCGCACACACACAGATATGTAAGCATACTACAGATCACCATGAAATGTTTCTCACCTTCTGTCCTGCTTGGCCTTCAAACTGAGGCCTGATGTCGAACCTGCTGCCATCCTCCTCTTCATCAGCATCCTCCTCGTTGTCACTGCCGCCAAACAGCTGAGAGCCCGATGGCTTCAGACACAGCACACCCCCCCACACACAAAGGATAAATAATAAACACATACGGATAATTACATAAATTCACAGGTAGAGTCTAAACCAACTACGGACCACCAGTAACTCTTCACTCACCTTTTCTCGAGTTGTGTTCTTCTCATTGACTGCTGCCTCATCCTCTGATTGGCTGTCCTGGAACAGTCTCTTCTTAGACGGAGTGACCATGGAGGTTGTCTGCTGCTTATCTGCACCACTACCAACACCATCATCACCCTCATCGTCAGAGCCAAAGACTATGTGCTTCCCTGCTCCTGCTGTCGGAGCATCCTAATGGAGATGAATATTAAGAATTAAACACAACTCCATATGAATGCTAATGTTCCCCCATGTGTGTGGCTGGATGTGTTCCTACACACCCGAGTACTCCAAAGGTGAAAATGTGTCAATGGTTGCATAAGTGGCAAAAACAATCAGTGACTGCAGGTTTCATTTTAAGATGCAAACCAACGCAGAGTTAAAAGAAGGCTAACCCAAGTCAAGACTTAGCTTACTAAATAGGTTATAATATCTTTTTAAAAATCATCCATTTAATAATGTGTTGTAATTAAAGCCATTTAGGCCAGATCCAAGCTCCAGCAGCCCTCCCAGGAAGGGGCTGGACCCTGAGCCACGCTGCACCCACCAGGTTGGCCAGAGCTCCCTGGATCAGCTTCTTGTGTTCTTCCGCCTCTTTCTGTCTCTGCTTGACGGCAGCCAGCCTCCTCGTGTTGGCCTTCCTCTGCCGCTCCTCTTCCTCCGCAGCTCCTAATGCCACCCGGGGAGGAGCCTCCTCCTCTTCTTCTTCTTCCTCCTCCTCCTCCTCTTCCTCGCTGGAGGAGGACTTGCTGCGAGGAGCAGGGGGAGGAGCTGCTTTCATGGCAGCGTCAGCTGAAATCATCTCTTCCTCAGCGGAGGAGCTGGAGGACGAAGGTGAAGCTGTTGCTGCAGCTTTAGCTCTAACGTCAGTCTGATTGGCCTTCATGCTCTCCTCCTCCTCCTCACTGCTAGTCTGAGCCTCCTCCTCCTCCTCCTCCTCCTCCTCCTCCTCCTCACTGCTAGTCTGAGCTTTCTCCTCCTCCGAAGATGTACCCTGTGTGTCTCTGTGTTTCTGTCCGCTGGTTTTACCGCCAGCTCCTCTGGGGTTCAGCTGAGGAGCTTCAGAGCCCAGCTTCTGTTTTTTAACCTGACCGCCTCTTCCCCCCTCCTTCTCCTCTTCATCCTCTTCTTTCCGTTTCCTCTGACACTGCTCTGTTTGTGACCTGCCGTTTAGGGCTCTCGTCCCCTGAAAGGCAGGCAGCGGCGCTGACACGACCCCTTTACTTTTCTTCGTCTTCTTCTGCTCGTCCTCGCTGCTGTCCTCCTCCATGAGGGCGGCGAGGATCTCTTCCGGCGTCGTGCCTTTCTTGGGAGCGGGTCGGTCTGGAGGTCTGGACGTGAGGTTCATTTCTTGTTCCGGGGAGGTGCTGAGCATGCTGGGAGCCGTGGTCTTACAGGTCTGCTGGGATTCTTCAGCAAGCCTCTGTAGATCAGCCAGAGAGAGCTCCAGACGGGTGGCGTTAGAAAACATGGCTTCATAATCAGAATCGGAACTGTAATCATCCGATTCTAACTTCTCCTCCTCCTCCTCTTCATCATCATCATCATCATCATCATCACTATCTGATCCGGAGGAAGGGGGTTTTACAACAGGGACGACTTTTATCTTCTTACTTTGGTTCTGAGAACCGTGCTGATCATAATCCGCACTCTGCTGTGCGGAGGACGGTTTCCTGGAGGCGACGTGTTTTTCAGAATCTGCTGAATTGTCCTCCTTCTCTCCAGCTTTACCTTTCTTCTTCTTCGTCTTTCCCTTCCTGTCTGTGTTGTTTCCTGCGAGCAGTTCTGCAGTGGGCCGAGCCAGTCTCTCCTGCGCTGGAGGAGGAGCTTTCCTGGAGGCGAACAGTTCATCTGTGTCTGCCGAGTCGTACTCATTCTCGTCTTCGTCGCTACCTGGAATCCAAAAGAAAAGCTCGTTCGTGCACAGTTTGTCCCATTTCCACAGCATAGTTAAGAGTTTTTGCCTCGTCATTAGACACATCCTGAGCTTCCGCCACTAAATATACAAACCTGCTTGGAACTACGAGTTGGTCCAGACAACAACAGAGTGATGAAATGTAAATTCTCCGCGCAAGTTCAATTATGTCTTAATCTTATTTTTAATTTAAATTGCTCTAACATTCAACAAAATGAGTTTTTTTATTCCATTATCTTATTTTCAGAATTCTATTATCTTATTTTCACCAATAAATTGCCTTGGATGAAATATCAGCCAATAGTCCAATAGTTTTTCAAAGGCTATCCAAGAAATGTCTCCTCTCCATAGTTTGAGCACGGATACGTTTATTTCCACACTGTTAAAATGTACCGCTCACTATATACTTTGGTGACTTTTCTTCATTAACCAAATATAAATGAGCTTTTTTTTCCCAGTATATATTTATTCAAGAAGAAGCTCCTCTAGAAGAAAAATGCCAATGAGAAAAATTCCAATTCTCAAAAAGAGGAATGTGTTTGTTACCTTTCTGCTGCCGACGAGCACGACTGGACTTCTCCAAGTAGTCCAGACCGACGACTTCCAGCTTATCATCCTCCTCTTCCTGCCGCAGTGCAGCATGGGAGGTGTAGCGGGCCCTCGCCATTCTGTGGATTTCCTCGTCTGAATCCATATCACTGTCAGCCAAACGTGGCCCCCGCCCCGGAGCCAGTCTGTGGTCGGCTGGTGGCTCGTATCCGTTGGTGATCTGATGAGCCGCGGTGCCGTCGACGGAGTCAACAATCTGCTTCAACCTGAGAGAACGATGAGCAGAGTAACACACTGTGGAGATCCCAGAAGTAGATAGAGTTACTGTAAATCTTAATACTCAAATATTATAGGACACCTAAAAATTAATAATTGTTCCTCGCCAAACTGTAAGGAATATTTAATTATAAATACCAACAAAGAAATCATGAAATGAGTTGATCTAAAATACAACTGATGTAAAAGTCACAATACTACCCTCAAGTCCACACTTCTTGGAATTATGCTGTATTTTCCCATCTTGGAGTAAATATACAAAATACAGTATCTGTGAGAAAAACATCAAAAACCAAAGAAAGGTTTTGATATTTTTCAGTTTCTATATCAAATGGAAAATGTTTGAAAATAAGCAGAGCCTGACCGATAAAGGATTTTTAAGGCTGATAACGATACTATATTTAGTTATTTAAAAAGATTATGCAACATCAACGCTCATAACATGGTTGACCGTCTGTTTTTATTTTATTTTTTAAATATTTATTTATCAGAATAATTTATTTGTCATTATAAAAGATTCTGATGAATTAAAAACATTTTTTTAATCGGCCATTATAAATGCGGATACCAATAATATTGGCCAATAATATTGGTTGAGCTTGAATAATAACTCAAGAAACCACTTTAATCTCAATCAAAGTAATCAGTGAGAGCATTTGGGAATTCAACAAATCAACTAGCTTTGGGTGTTGGGAATCAAGTAAGAATTATAGGGATAATAATTAATAGGGATTCCAAAAACCATTAGGAAGAGTTAGGAATCCCAGAAACAAGTAGAAATCCTTTATCAACACTTTGAAATCTGTAATACCTGAAACCAGCAGGGCTCACAGAGTAGCCAGCAGAAATTAGAGAAACATTTAGGAACATTTGGAAATCCAATAAACTAGAAGGCACTACTGAGAATCCTGGAAAGAACTGGGAAAATATGGAAAGTCATGAACAAGCTGGGACTTCTGGGAAGACCAGAAACCAGTACAAACTTTACAGGAGTTAGTAGGAAGTTTTGGGAAATCCAGAATGCAGCAGGGTGCTCAAACAAATCCAGGAAAACAGGGATAATCTTTGAGAATGTTAAAAATCAGCTACGGATCAGATACACACTTCTGAGAATCCCAGAAATTCTGAATACGACTCTCTAGGTAAATCTGGGAGTTGTGAATCCCGGGACCAAGAGGAACCTTTAGGGTTAGGTTGTTAGCATCAGAGAGCACTGCACCAGTACCTGGTTCTGCCCTCAGCAGTGTGGGAGGTGACCACGTCTGTCCGACTCTTCTTGCGTGTCGGTGGCTCGTATGGAGGAAACTCCCCCCGCCTCTTCTTGCTGATGTTATCGTCCCCTCCCTGCACCTCCCAGGTGAGCTGGGTGACAGGGGTGGGCTGGTCCGCGGTGGGCTGGTCTGCGGTGGACCGGTCCAGCTTGCGGATGTTGTGGCTGTATTTGGACGGGTCGTACTTCAGGGTCCGAGCTCTGCTGCCTCTCTGACTCCTGAGCTGCAGGACGGGGAGGACTCGTCCAAATTTACTGACCACCCAGTCCTGAAACCAGAGCGCCCAGAGGACAGTCAGCGCCTTCACGCTCACACATGATGCTGTGCGTTTAATAAAGACATCTACCGTTCATTCTTTTACCTGGACGGCAGAGAGAACAAGGTCTTCGTTTGCAGGCTTTAATATGAAAAATCTACAGGAAGGTTTTAATTGAGCGCAGCTTAACACCAGTTAAGGAAAAGACGTTTAAGCGAGCAGAGTGGTGAGCATGACACCACTCTGAATTACTGCTGTGAATGTATCATGTTAGTCATTGTTGTTGGCTACAGGCATTATTTCACCCTCCACAGTGGGTCGTTTTTACTCGGCCTGTAATTGTTTTTCTTGGCTGTTATTTGAGACGTTATATTTTTATGAGAATGTATGGTAAAGACACACTTGGGTGCCTCCATATTTCTGCCCAGGCCGAGTACTTCTAAACATGAACAACTGTCAGAATGCAAAAGATATGTATGAGGCAATGGAGACCAGTGTCTTCATTACATTTCATCTATTTTTACAATGCTAAAAGAATTTACTGATATTGATATTGGCCTAAAATTGAAATAAAGTATTATTTGGGCTCTGTTGAATCTGATGTCCAAACCCAAACAGGAAGCAGTAGATGACTAGACCTTGTGTCCTGGTATTTCGGTCCCTGGCACGGCAGCCTTCATGGTGAAGTTGTCCACACCAGCTTTGCTCATTGAGTCCAGCAGCTTCTGTCTCTCGTCCTTAGCTGCAGTCTGCGGGAGGCGCTGCTCCGCTGCCGTCTGCCGCTCCTCAGCCAGTCTAAAGACACAAAGACCACAAACTCACCACCCACTGGGACCAGGAGCAACCTATCATCATAGACCATCAGTGTGTGGTTCCGGGGGGTAGAATACATACTATTTTTTCTCTGGTTGCAGCTTCTCAGATGTTAGGACTTACTGCATTTTTACTTCTTTTTTTTTTACATTATTGTAAATTAATAAATGTCTTTGGGTTTTGGACAGTTGGTCACTTTGGACTCAGGGAAAATGTGATGGCAGTCTTTTCAGACATTTTATGGATAAAACGGTTTAGTACTTAATCCAGAAAATAATGAACCGATTAGTCGATCCTGAGAGTAATTGTTAGTTTCAGCCTTTCTTAAAATTACATTGACGGATTTTTTAATATGTCCACTTCCTCTCAGCCCATAGTCATTATTGTGTTAATATTAGACTGCGCGAAGACGTTCATGGTGAGAAGAACATGACTGTACCTGTGTAGGAAACTCTCCTTGGCTGTTTCAATCTGCAGAGTTCCTCCTTTCCATTTGGATTTATTCAGCACCGTCAAACCTGCAGAGGAAACACGCTGATCTCAGCTCAGTTACGCTAAACACAGGGTAAAGGACACTAACACAATAACACGGTTCCAGAATTCAGCAGCGATTTCCTTGATTCTGTTTTTATTTCTAGAAACTGAAAAAAAGTCTATGAAGTGTGTTTGACAGAAATGTGTTCTGACAGTTTTGATGGATGGATTAGCTCACTTACATTTCTTCAGGTCAGCGTCTGAAATGTTGATGTTAATGTAGCCAAAGGTTTTGTAAGGAACACCTGCAACAAGAGTCAGAACACAAGCAGGTCAGTGAGGAACAAAAACAATATAAAACAACTAAATATGTAATCCTTTTTATCTGATGGAATCGTAACAGTAACATCCAGAAATAGAAAAGGAGCCTGAAACGTTTCTGTTCACTACAGGAGGGTAAGGGTAATTGATTACCCATTAACAACAGAACGCATGTACTTAAAACTGAAGTATCGGCTATGAGAGCCTCCTTTAACGCAAGGAAGGGAAACATACAGCATAGAAATAATCACAATGAAATAAAAATCAGAACGCTGTTATCATCCTCCTCCTCATCGAGGCTGTCTGAGGGTCAGAGCGCGTGTTGGATTCCTCACCCTCGTCGTCCCTCCTGGTCCGGAGCTCCACATCCTCCACTTCTCCAAACTTTCCGAATCGATCCTTTAGATCCTTCTGGGTGACCGTGTGGCTCAACCCGCCGACGTACAGCCGTCTCATCGCTCCGTATCCACGACAACACCGTCACTGCACAGACAACAAACACCAGAGGTTAGCCATCAAATTGTTCAGTCCCTCATCAACAGACCATAGATGGGGGGGCAACTTTAATGAACCACAAAGTTTTCGTGCGAGTATCTGCACTGACCAGGGCTGGGTTTTAAGGATCAACTCTCCAATTCAAATTGAGCTTTTTTTTGAGTGATGTGATATCGATTAATAAAATCCCAAAATCTATCTTTTAACTTCTTTCACCATGGATGTGTAAGTAAAAAGTACTTTTAAAAAAAACTTTTTGGGGGTCAGTTCTTAATGTGAACATTAACCTGTTGCATTAAATTATATATTTGAGGGGTGGGCTCTAGCTCACCCAGTAAGAGTGTTCGACCCATGTTGGCTGAGTCCTGCAACAGCGCAAGGTTCCACTATCTCTCACCCCCTTTCATCTCTATCCACTTAATAAAAGGTAAAAGCACCAAAAACATCTTTAAAAAAAAATATATATATATATATATATATATATATATTTTTTTTTTTTTTGAGGGTTGCTTCTTGCTTGTACAATTTACAGCATGAGTTCTCTGAGATCTTTTATATCCAAGCAAATGGTATTGTAACTGAAATGTATCTAACCTAATCAATTTTCACACAGAAATCGACATTGAATTGATTGGGGAAATCATTTGCGATACCCAATGTACTCAGTGACAATGTTTGATAAAGGATTAATAAGAACTAATTTCATTTTTTGTAACTTTGTCGTTTACGAATTTGCGTACCTTTGATTGAAACGTGAAATGTAGGACTTTTACTTGGAGAACTTTTAACAGATTATTTTTGTTACAGTGTAGTATTGTGACTTTTATTTAGGTAAAAGAATCTGAATTCTTGTCCAGTACTGTATAGTTTTATCAGAATGGACAGTGTGTAATAAATATGCAAAGATGTATACAGTGTGAATAGCTAGTATAAACATGTGCTACAGCAATAGCCAGTATGAGTATAAAAGTTATAGTGCAAGTGTAATGTTAAGTAGGCTTCAACAGGTTGTAAAAGATTGGACAATATATAAAGACTACACATCTGGAGGTATGATATGAATACTATAGATCCGACATGTGCACTTTAGACAATGCTATAATATAAATACGCTACAGGTCAGTCGTAAAAACAGTATGGATGCTAACAAAAAGTGTACTGAGTCCAAGTAGAACAAGTAACGTTACAGTGTGAGTGTGAGGCAGAGACAGTCACAGGGCAAGGTATTCTCTGAATGGTTGTAAGAACTAAAGCAGCGGCCCACAGAGTCTATATAAACTGCTACTTCTAAATAAATGCACTTATAACTGAGGTTATGAAGTCAGTCAACTACCCGTTCAATTTATATCGGCAGAAAAACCAACAAATGTTTACCTCACATGTATCCAGCTGGTGTTACACTTAACTCTGTCCGGGCTGCGCTGCTGAATTCCCGCTGACTTTCCCTTCCGCACTTGTTTCCGCAGAACCGAAACGTTCCGCTGTTAGACATTCAACAACAGCTTTAGAGAATAAATAAATAAAAATGAAGCAAGGAACGGATGCCGTTTAGTTTATTTATAAAATGTTGAATTATCGCGTTTAATTGATGAAGAAATAACCATATTTTTCTTGGATAGCTCAAACCCGTTGTAATCATTCTTGATTACCATCAGCTGTTACAGATACGCCTTACAATGTAGAAGGGTCTATCAAACTTCCCAGCTCGGTAAGGTTATTATTTATTGCCTATTAACAATGATACGACGCTAATGTGTACTTTTAAAATAAATATCCATGAACATTTGCGGTATTTTGTAAATAAAGAGAGGCGCTATTTGACTCTTCTTTCCAGAAATAGTTTCTTCTCCCCTCCGACACGTGAAAAGTGGTAGAGTCCAGAGGGCGCGAGGCTCTAAACTGTTTTGGTTTTCAGCAGCAGAGGGAAGACTTAGAAATTATTCAGGTGAGGAATAAAGGAGGGTTTAATATAGTACTTTAAAATAACTTTAATATAAGTATTTCGACATTATAACAAAGAAGAATAACTTTAAACATGTCAGTTGGTCTAACTTTACCTAGGGCATTTATTTTTTGCTGAAGTCATCGTCATGTTAGATGATGCACTGTGAATAAAATCAACGTAGCTAACCCACGTTATAGCGTTTTCAAGTGTATTTCTTTACTACTTTGACAATAAAACCTATTTTGAAGATTTTTAACGTTACCTGGCGTTAATTGACACACCAATGGTGGAATGTAAATAAACTAACGTCACATTTGTTCAATTAAACTGAACTTTATTTGAGATTATTTCCATTTTATGCTACCGTTACTTCATACTTCTAACGTTACTCCGCTAGCTACTTATTGGAGGTGAATATTTTACTTTTTTTACTCTATTACATTTATTTTACAGTTACTTTGCAGATTATGAATACCAAAATATAAATCAACTCATAAATTATTATATTGTTATATGGCCACATATGTGATACTTCCTTGTCTTTTAGCAGGTCCAGATGCAATGTAAACACTGAATGAACAATGAACTTATTCACTGAAAACATGAAACTTCCAAATGTTTTATGATTGAGTCAGTTGGTGTTTCTCCCTCAGGATGATGGAGAAGATGAGCGAGGAGAACATTGAGGATGTTAGAGTGCTGGAGGCTCAGATTGAACATCTTCAGGCAGAAGTTGCAGCGTTGCAGTGCCAACAGCAAGATAACCACAAGGACATAACGTTCCACTTAAGAGGACACATGCAGGATGCCATGTGAGGGTCTTTTTTCTCCCTTTTTTATTTATTTTTTATAATTAAAGCTTTCTCACACCTTTTTCACTTTTAACCTAAAACATTTTCCCACGTACAACTTAAAATTTGACGTTTCATTTTCACTGGTAAACTTACTCTTTAGTACACCTGGGCCATGCAAAGGCACGTAGGTAAGTAGAAAATGGTAACCAAAGTGCTGAATTGTAATGACAGTAAATGACTGTCATGACTGTTTTCTGTCTCCACAGGTCCTATGTGTGTGGACAGAGACAAGCAGGAGAAAAGGAGAAGGTACTGTCCATGCTAACGGACGAAGTGGAGGAGCTGGAGGAGGATCTAAAGCGCCAGACACAGATAAATGGCATCAGTCTGAACAGCTGCACGACAAAGACTCTACAAAGCAGTAAGAGTACAGCGCTGTCTCAATCCATAGCAATCACTGTTTTTTTGTTTTTTTTTAATAATTATTTATCTGGGCATTTTTAGGCCTTTATTTTCCCAAGATGTAGACATGAAAGGGGAGAGAGAAGGGCAATGACATGCAGCAAAAGGCCACAGGTCGGAGTTGAACCCGCAGCTGCTGCTGCTCATAAGTTTAAATACCCATGCTAAAGTTAACTAAAAAGAGAAATATTAAAACATCTTTTGGAAATTGATCTCAATGCCTTTATTACAAAAAAATTCGTTGTGAATGAATAATGTATCGTAAATGTTCTTCATTAAACTACAGGGGGCATAAGTAAACACACACCCAAGTTAAATTCGCACAGAGACAGGCATGTTTTTTATTATTATTAAAGGCCAGTTATTTCATGGATCAGGATACTATGCATCATAATAAAGTTCCCTTGGCCTTTGGAATTAAAATAGCCCCCCCACATCATC
>NC_045736.1:36583369-36586716 GCF_008692095.1 Etheostoma spectabile | reverse complement strand
CACCATACATAGAGATAGGCATGGGGAACTTTCCATAAGATCATCTCTCCATGCAAATCAAACCAGCTATTATGCTAACTGAAATAACACCATGCCAATCTCTAGGTATGGTGAAAGGTATGTGATGATGTGGGCTGGGAGAATACCAGCAGATTAATTGATCAAAATATTTGTTAGTTTCCGCCCTAATTTGATATTTACAATTTAGTATTTCCATGTTTTACCCATAGCGTTTCCATGCCTATTGGCAAGGCCGCACAATTTTTTTTTTGTGATTTTAAAAGGTACATTCTTTTGGTTTTATACTATCCCACTGATCGACTGTTGGGAGCGATAACTGTGTGTGTGTGTGTGTGTGTGTGTGTGTGTGTGTGTGTGTGTGGTGTGTGTGTGTGTGTGTGGGTGTGTGTGTGTGTGTGTGTGTGTGTGTGTGTGTGTGTGTGTGTGTGTGTGTGTGTGTGTGTGTGTGTGTGTGTGTGTGTGTGTGTGTGGGTGTGGTGTGTGTGTGTGTGTGTGTGTGTGTGTTTGTTTGTGTGTGTTAGGTGGCAGACAGCTGGTCCAGCAGCTCTGTATATCAGGTCACTGCTCTGAACTGGTCTTCCAGGTGGAGTTCAAGCTCTCTGAGGTCAAGGTGAGTCCTTTTCATTGTGCAAATAATCTGTTGAAGAGACGTTGAGTGTGTCTGGTTCACTGTGGCACTGGCCAACGTTCCTACCTTAGCCAAGACACCGGACAAGTGGAGTTGATTTGATTGGCGCTTTTAGCCTTTCTGAATGTGTTGAATCACCATGTTTTGGCTAAACTGACATAAGTTAAATATCCTCAGAAAATGTTGCCTTTTCTATTTCCCATATCAAATGATCTAGTCCCAAATTGCTCATAAACGTTTGTAAATTTATAGAATTTCTCTACATTCTTGTTTTTCTACACTGATAACCAGTTCATACAGCGTCTCCTTTGATTTCTACATGGCCTTTTCAACTAACTCTGTGTCCATCTTCTAGTACCCATCCAATATGAACTAAGCAAGCCATTTATTTTATTTTTTTCCCCAGCTGTTCCAATAACTAGGCCAGTGTACTCATGATTAGAGCCCAATGTCACTAGCTTATCGCAGATATAAATTTTGGCCTCAAAAATTCAGTATAGTGTAGGTTCTACTCATGATGTCCCATAGATTTTCCTGAAATGTACAGATCCAGTTTGGTCAAAAAACAGGACTCTAGACTCTAGTTTCTTTTCATTTACACATAACTAATTCTCAGAAAGCCAAAAGCTGTGTTGAAAATGTTTCACACACTGTATCCTCAACAGAATAGTAGATAGTAGTAAAAGATGGTGTGTTGAGCCAGAAGAGGGCGACAGAGGGCTATGTTCATTCACTTTAGCAGCTCCTCAGACCTCGGCGGCAGCTGTCAGACATTTTAGTTTTTTTTTTGTCAAATGTTGTCTTAACTCAAACCATAAAGGATCTCTAAATAAAATACAGTCAAACACAACTGGTAAAATTATAATTTATATCGGGAACCATCGGATTAAAGAATTGTTCCAAGATTATGAATCCGACCAGACATTTAATGCCAACTCTCAGTGCGTGACAGTTTTTGATAACTCAAGTTTAATACACATCCCTACCTCCAGGCCTGAAGCACATTTTGGTCACAGTTAAACAAAAATGATGGTTGGTCGTTGACATCAGCAAATAACAATACTATGTGTAATGTCAAGAGTAATTATATATCTATTGTAGGGAAGTATTGTGTATTGTGTCTTGGAAACGTTCTTCATGTAGGTCCAGCAGTTTTTCTGGTTTTTATTTGAACTGATCAACCACCAGAACAGCTGGTTTCATTGAATCCCTCCTTCTGCCTGGCTCATTAGGTGTCATTAAAATTGTAGTCTTCTGAAGTCTTGACTTATTGGGCTGTTTGATTAGGAAAGTCATTTTGTAAACACACACTCTTTGCTTACTCTTTTATTATAGTTTGATTAATACTTTTTTCTATTTCCATTGCAACATAACGACAGCTAGTACCACTTCCAGTAACTGAAACATGTTTTGTCAGTGTTGTACAGATGTTCTACTTGTATGATTTATGGCTCCCCAAATAATGAGAGATGTTTAAAGGAATAGTTGTTGGGCTCTCATGTCTATATGTTAAGTACAGAGGTGGATGTGGTTAGACTAGCTTAGCAGGAAATGGCTAGCCTGCGTCTTTTTCCAAAGTTTGCATACACACCTACCAACAGTAAAGACCACTAATAGTTTGTTTCATCAGTACAAAGACAGAAATGTAAAAAAACACAGTCTGTGGTTTCAAGGGTACTTACATGCTGGAATTACACTTTATTAATTACACCTAGCTAAAACAAATGCAGTCTAATGCAACAATCAGGCCATACCTCCTGTCCTCATGAGGGTTATAATGTTCAGTGAGGTGTTGATTCAACTTGTTTTTGTTTAACTCAATTTGTTGTCTCCTTCTGCTCAATCTGCTGCCTTCTCTTCTCAATCATGCAAATGACCTCTGAAAATGGACTTGTTTCCAGAAGGAAAAAAAAGCCTTCATTTGATAACACAATATTAACCAGCACTGCACTGACTAAATGACTCTGTATTTTCTTTTTAACTGAGTAATTGTTGGTGTATTGGTCCTGCAGAAGGGTCAGAGATCTGAGAGGACGATCAGTGATCTAAACGTGGTGATGGACACCAGCGACCTACAGAACTTCAGCAGTTTCCTTTCTGGGTAAGTACTAATGCTGCAGATTGATGTTGAAGGTCCAATATTTTAAAAAGTGAGATGTCCATGTCTTGTCTTGATTATAAAAAAGGTCGAGGTGCTATAGTAATACTGTGAAAATATGAAACGGTCCAACCACGGAGAAATGCACACAAGCCTGTATTCAGAGACTGCTTTTAAAGCCTTCAGGGCTTCCGTACGGTTGTGATGTAATAACTATACTATATATAGGTAGAGAGTGCCACTACAGTGCTGTTAGTGATTCCCTGGCTGCAATGATGGTGCAGAAACTCAAAACACCCCTAAGACCAACCAGAGCAAGCGCTAAAACGGACAGAGTTACAGACAGAGGTATGGAATGCTGGTATATTCAGATGACAGTATGAGAATATAGGCATGTAACCATCTTCTAGTAGAAAAATACAAGCATGAACCTGAAAAATAGTGTCCCCTTAAAGCTGATCTGCAAGAACATCTTACCTACTTTTGCTCCCTGTGGAGTTCTGCCCCTTCATCTCCAACAAGCCTTCCTTCTGTGAGTTGTTGCATTTATCTGGAATGAACCTTTTAGATTAGTTTATACTTTATTCATCCCACAACGGG
>NC_045736.1:36580827-36583359 GCF_008692095.1 Etheostoma spectabile | reverse complement strand
TATTACAGCAGCAGCATTTTCTTCAAAAACAGCAAAAAACAAAAAACACACAAGAAATACAGGCAAAGAATAGACAATGATAATATGGTAGACTGAAAGTAAGCAAAATGGCGTCAAATAAAGGTATTTTAAAGTGCGGTTGCCATGATACAAGAAACAATATTGCGGTGTAAGTGACGTTAAAATTAAATTGAATGTGTAATTAGAGTAATAAAGCAATAGTCGGTGTTAGTCGGTTTTCTTTAACAGCAAACATTTTCAGAGGGATCAGATTCTAACGGATGTATTTAGCTTAATGAGGATTGACTTATAATCATCATTAATCAATCCAAGGAATTGAGTCTCTTTAACAGACTGATTTACTTTCTGATAAATTAGAACCATAAGCTGAAGATGTCAACAGCTGCCGTCCAGCTGGACTTCCTCAGTCACACAAACACTTGTTCTCGCTCCGTCTGCTCTTTACTCACAAACAAGAAGCCTTTCTCACAGCAGACATGTTGACTTATCAAACGCAAGTGTAACTCATTACACTGAGAAGGGCTGCATTTGCGTTAAGGTGTGCTGACTTTCTGGCACACCTACCTGTAAAGGAAGCACTGCCATCGTTAATATTGGTTACACCTGTTCTTCTACGTATGCGATTACGGCAGGACGTAGTTTTGTCACGTATAGATCTTTAGTGCACTTGCATAACTATGATGTGAAACCAAAACTTATTGGATCAAGTGTATACAATGTAACAAAAACATGGACCTTGTCCGGACACTGGTTTGGACTATTAGGTGTGTAAACGCCCTAAATCACTTTCTTTTCTACCAGGTGCTTTTTACACTTCCGATCCTTGATTGTAATAAACAATTGCATCCCTGCAGTGTAAAAAGCACCTGGTAGAAAAGAAATAGTGACTAAAGCTCCAGACATTACTGAGTAAACCTCAACAGACCAGAGTGAACCCAGATATTTCCAACAGTTACAGCAGAAAAAGAACAGGTGTAACCAATATTTAGGAGGTCTGTGCTCCAATTACAGGTTGGTGTGCCAGTAAGTCAGCACACCTAGTGTGTGTGTGTGTGTGTGTGTGTGTGTGTGTGTGTGTGTGTGTGTGTGTGTGTGTGTGTGTGTGTGTGTGTGTGTGTGTGTGTGTGTGTGTGTGTGTGTGTGTGTAATGCAATTTAATATTGTTGCAGTGGATTTTTTTGGACATTGGGTGGGAGGCTGGAGTTAAAAGACAGTCAGAGCTGGAATGAAGGCATTTGTTCTCCGTGTTCTATGCTGAGAGTGCATACGTTACCTGCCGGCAGGACAGAGATTCCAAGTGGCACAAACTAAAGAAGTAAAGTAAATAGAGTAAAATCCTTCTCCCACCTGATGACCACTCATTGGATCTTCATGTGGAAAGGACAAACCATGTTGGGCTCTCACAGAGTTAGCCCTATCAGTCTTACTCCTACTAACAGTATTCACCGGAGCATCAAGGGCACCTGCTTTGTTTTTATCTCGAGTTAGATCCAAGATCAGCTCTCTGTTGTTTTTATATCAAACTAAATGTGTTGAAGATGTTGTGTTGATGTGCTCAGGTGCATTTTCTGTCCTGCTAACCACAGTCTGCCTGAAATTGTCTGTTCTGTGTGTGAATCAGCACCCCGGAGCAGATGTCTGATTTACTTTATATCTGAGGCCAAACCACATCTGGATTGTATGGTCCAGTCTGCAGAATCTGGCAATCAACAGATGGAAAAATGCTGGAGATAATGATTCTGACACACTGCTGCCTTCTCCAAGTTTGAGAGAGGGAGAGAGAGTCATAGTTTTACAGTCCAAATCAGACCAATTATATTTGTTAAATCAAGCTGGTCTGAACTGTTAAAGACAAACACTAACACTCCTGATTTTTATTGGTTGTTTTTATTCAGCAGACATGTTTCCACATCTGTCCTTTTGCCTCCCTGAAGTGGTTTCTTAACTTTGTTAGTATTCAAAGTTGAGTTGTGGAATATACCAGACTGTTTTAACTGTTCTATTATCCTTTACCCATTTAGTTATTAAATCCACATTATTAATCATTATCAAAAATCTTGTTGTATAAATATTAATAATATTAATTAATAATACTACAATATCGTTGCGGTATCGATATGGAGGTATTTGGTCAAAAATGTTGTGATATTTGATTTTCTCCATATTGCCCAGCGCTAATTTCTAAGTGACATTGTGAACAACCTGGAAATTTCTCACACATGCAGCTCAATGTGATCTACAAAAAAGCCTCTCGGAACATAGAGGTCCGCAGTGATGGAATTTTGGGCTAATGTGTGTAATGTGAAAAACCATAAAATTAATAGATATTTGTACATTTATTTATCAGCAATTTATCAGCCCCAAAAGTGGTATCGAGCCTTGCAGGACTGAGCTACACATTTCTACTATAAATGAGCAAGATTGGTGAAAATCCATGGCTTAGCAATAAATTTGCCATATTCACTAATGGTTTGACCAATCATTATAAAATTTGTGACATATCTTCAGTGC
>NC_045736.1:36579462-36580817 GCF_008692095.1 Etheostoma spectabile | reverse complement strand
ATAGACTGACGGATATGGATAGGAGTATGTTTAACCCATAGGGGGCGCTACAATACCACAAGTTTGTACCGCAAACATTTTAGTTGACATGGTCTGGGGGTGAGTAGTAACCAGGAGCTGAAGTGTCATATTGATTGGTGCGTCTGTGATATTTGGTCAAAAATATTGTGATATTTGATTTTCTCCATATCGCCCAACCCTAATTCAAAGTTACATTGCGGTTGGGCGATATGGAGAAAATCATACATCACAATATTTTTGACCAAATACCTCTATCAGTACCGCAACAATATGGTAGTGTTGACTATTGGTGCTTTCACAAAATATTTGCACAATGAGATTTTTGATAAATAATCATCAGTAATGTGGATATAATGACTAAGTGGGGAAAGGCAAATAATAGAACAGTTACAACAGTCTGGTAAGATCAGAATATTACATAACTTTACTGTAATGCAGCCTTTTAAAGCAAGGAAAAGACAACACTTATGCAATGTTATGATATTACAATATCCAAGATCTTAGACAATATCTAGTCTCTTATCACGATATTGCTATGATATCAATATATTGCCCAGCTCTACATTGTGGCTACGCAAGCTGCGTCCAGCCACAATTGTGCTGGGCACCCACATTTTGGCTGTCCTCCGAGTCCAAGTCCGAATCCCTGTAGTTCCATGTGTAAGACTGAAGAAAATAAACCTACAGCCAAAATATGTTTACTATTTCTGTAGGGCAATTTTGTCAGATGACGTATTCAATCTAATACAATAATAATTATATCAGCACTGCAGTGCAGCAGCTTGGGAATTACTGACTGTTTACTGGGTTTATGAGCTGCAATGAAATCACTAATATTCTTCATCTTCAGATGTATGACAACAGAAACCGGAAAAAAACTAAATTGAGAATTTTAACACTCAATATAGATGATTGTAGATAGTAGGTGGAGACTGGAAATGCTTATATGGACACAAACGGCTTTTTATAGCTTAGTGTAGACGTAGTTTTACTTTTACCCAACTGTTTATTAGCACTACAGTTAAAAACTCTTGTTGTCCTACAGTCAGCAAGTGACTGCAATGTGACTGTTGATGCAGTGCATTCTGGGATGGGCTTAGCAGACTCATGGCAGACTGGATTATGTCAAACTTCTTTATGAAGCTCTGCCATTAAATCACAGTGGTGCTCTTGTCATGTTGGACTCCAAGCCGACTGAGCCATTGCAGTTAAAGAAACACTGATATATCCCGGTCTAAGCCAGGCGGGTAATGTGAAGCCAAACTGTGCTAAGGTTATGACAGCAGCAGGAGTTATGGAACATGGATCCATGTTCTCATTCTGTTTACGCCAAA
>NC_045736.1:36579041-36579452 GCF_008692095.1 Etheostoma spectabile | reverse complement strand
GCCATCTGAATGTCTCAACAGAAATTGAGACTCAATCAGACCAGGCAACATTTTTCCAGTCTTCAACTGTCCAATTTTGGAGAGTTCTTGCAAATTGTAGCCTCTTTTTCCTATTTGTAGTGGAGATGAGTGGTACCCGGTGGGGTCTTCTGCTGTTGTAGCCCATCCGCCTCAAGGTTGTGCGTGTTGTGGCTTCACAAATGCTTTGCTGCATACCTCGGTTGTAACGAGTGGTTATTTCAGTCAAAGTTGCTCTTCTATCAGCTTGAATCCATTCTCCTCTGACCTGTAGCATCAACAAGGCATTTTCGGCCACAGGACTGCCGCATACTGGATGTTTTTCCCTTTTCCCGCCATTCTTTGTAAACCCTAGAAATGGTTGTGCGTGAAAATCCCAGTAACTGAGCAGAT
>NC_045736.1:36578905-36579027 GCF_008692095.1 Etheostoma spectabile | reverse complement strand
ACCGGCCCGTCTGGCACCAACAACCATGCCACGCTCAAAATTGTTTAAATCACCTTTCATTCCCATTCTGACATTCAGTTTGGAGTTCATGAGATTGTCTTGACCAGGACCACACCCCTAAA
>NC_045736.1:36578647-36578895 GCF_008692095.1 Etheostoma spectabile | reverse complement strand
CAACTGCCATGTGATTGGTTGATTAGGTAATTGCATTAATGACAAATTGAACAGGTGTTCCTAATAATCCTTTAGGTGAGTGTACATACATACAGTTGAGGCCAAAATTATTAACCCCCCAGGAGTTATGGAACTTTTTGCTAAAATTCATCCCAATGTTTGCAGCATTGATAAAACTTGATATAATCAAACATTTACCAACCCATGCCCGGGTATTTACCTGCCAAGATGATTGTTGCTGACCTGGC
>NC_045736.1:36565186-36578637 GCF_008692095.1 Etheostoma spectabile | reverse complement strand
GTTGATGTTTCAAGGAACACAGTTGTGATGGCTCTTCAGCGTGGTGGGCTTCAGGGTCATTGTTCCAGAAGAACCCCTTTACTCAAAGAGCAGCACATCACAGCCAGACTCAGGTTTGCCCGTGAACATTTGAAAGGTAAAGATGAGTTTTGGTAGTCTGCGCTTTGGTCTGATGAGACTAAACTGGATCTGTTTAGGCACATGGATGTTGCTTATGTCTGGCGAAGAAAGGGAGAGGTCTTCAACCCTAAGAACACTGTTCCCACAGTTAAACATGGTGGGGGGGAGCATCATGCTGTGGGGCTGTTATGCAGCCTTAGGCACAGGGAGCCTTGTTCTGGTGCATGGCATCATGAAAAAAGAAAATTTATGTTGAAATTTTGAGGGATAATATGCAGAAATCTGCTCGTAGTCTATCCATTGGTTGTCGTTGGTCTTCCAACAAGACAATGACCCAATGCATACATCAAAATTGGTCCAACAGTTCCTGAAGTTTACCAAAACCAAGGTCCTGGTGTTGCCCGCACAGAGCCCGGACCTCAATCCTCTTGAGAATCTGTGGCGGTCCATGCTCGGAAACCACGCAATTTGGACCTGCTGGAACAGTTTGCAATGGAAGAATGGGCCAAAATCCCTCAGGAGACCTGTGCCAACCTAGTAAAGAACAACTCTAAGAGGTGCTTGTCAGATGAGGCTCAGAAAAGGTACACTATTGACCATTAATGGCCTAGGGGCTAATCATTTTGGACATCTCATTTTTGCCCTCTCTTGTTTCAACCCAGTGCATCAAAAAAATATTCCAATCAAACTTAGTGGACATTTTGTCTTTATGTTGAGAACAAATACACTATAAACACTGTCATTTCCATGGAGAAATCAAGAGTTGTATAATAATTTTGGCCTCAACTGTATGTGTAAATATAAAAACAATGTTAACTAACAGTGGTAGTTTTGAGATTTCACTCATTTAGGCCGGATATCCGTTGCCTTGGGCATCCTTTGTGTTGGCATTTTAAACTCCGTCAAGATTTCTGAGGAATAGGGTGGACTGCTTTTTGGCTAATTTGCGTAATGTGAACGTAAACAGTAAAAGTAATAGATCCTTGTCAATTTTTTTATCCTATCAGCACCAAAATTGGTATCGAGCCTTGCAGGACTGAGCTACACATTTCATACATACACTATAAATGAACAATATTGGTGAAAAAAAACATGGCCGCCATCATTTAAAGAAAAAACGTCAAAGGTGGGGCTTAGCATTAAATTGGCCATATTCACTAATGGGTTGACCAATCTTCATAAAATTTGTGACATATCTTCAGTGCGTCATGAGGAATAGACTGACGGATATGGATAGGAGTATAAGTTTAACCCATAGAGTGCGCCACAATACCACAAGTAGTTGGAATTTCACCATGGAATGTCATCATTTTTGGTACACATGATCTGGGGGCGAGAAGTAACCAGGATCTGAAGTGTCATATTGATTGGTGCATGTGGGCATGGCCTATTTAACATTGTATGCTAAATTATGCCTTTTCTCTTACTGGGGACTGGAATGAGTCATAGACATGAACATTTAAACCATAACTGATGTTGATGTGCTTATGCTCCTCAAAGAACATGATGCAATTTGGCCTGATTGTGGTTCTATAACTTAAACCAAAAGTTTGGGACTGAGATGCAAATTTATATAAAACTATAAATGTGTGTAAGATATGTTTTAATACATGGCCACCATCAATCAAAGAACCTTCTTAAGGACGGGGCTAGCAGGGAATCAAAAATTGATGGAGACATAGTATAATACCACAACTTGAAAGTATGTTTCAAGTTTTGTTGAAACCCGATAAAGGGGGCAGTATCGCGGGACTTGCTGCATCTACTGTAGGGATGAAACAGATGTACGGTTGGTTTCAACACTTTTTCCGAAGAGCATTAAAGGTGCCCTGCTAGACATATTTCATTACTTTGTGGTAATATCTAAGTTCTACCATGGGCTCTGTAACATGTTTTGTAGAAAAATGCCTTGTTACAGGCAGATGTTGCAGAATCACTACATGATAAGTTTTCTTTTTAACCAGTGTAGTTCTACAATGAAGATATAATCAAACTGCATCATCCAAACAGTAGGAGCAAATCAGTTCAATACAATTATATCAAACCAGGGTTCCCACTAGCTCCATCACTCTCTTTTTGGTAGTGCTCCATTATATGGGAGCATTCTGCCATGTTTCCATCAGCTCTGTGTGGAATAACAGTCTTCTGGAAACTTCACCCGGCTGCCGTCTAGCCCTGGGCCCCCGTGGAAAACTCTGGAAAGCCTGTAACAGAATGTCCCATGCTCACTCAAAGCGAAACGGACCAAAACAGAATATATGTATTTTTTATGCTATTGCCATTTTAAAATACAGGATACTGTATAGGAAGCATCTTTTTGTAATGTACTTTATTACATTTTTGGATGGGCAGTCTACTTTTCAAAGAACACAACACTTTTTCAAAGAAACTTTTATTGTGATGCTAATTTATGGCAATAGAACCCTCTGCAGGGAAGACTGAGTGCTACTAGGTAACTGCAATTTCTATTAAAATCCAGACAGCATAACCGAATAACGAGTTAGTTGTTTAAAGTTTTTTTTGAGGGGGTGGGGGGGGCTTTTCCCTTTATTAAAGTGACAGTGGATAGACATGAAAGGGGGAGAGAGATGTGGGGGTGACACGCAGTAAAGGGCCGCAGGTCGGATTCAAACCCACGCCGCTGCAGGACAACATCGGCCGTACGCTCTTTCTGGGTGAGCTAGAGGCCGCCTCAAGTTTTGTGTTTCTCATTGAGTGAAAAGGTTATCCTTGATCTACTAAATGTTCCTTTTTCTGATTTTCTTTACTTTGCTCACCAAGCATCCAAAGTTAGTTCAGATGGATGGACAGAGATTCTGTAAAATGCCAATTCTGTACAGAGATTCATGGTTCCCTTGACATATTGAAAACGGCTACATTTGCTAAAACTAATTGCGCAATTATTATTTTTTTTAATCTTAGCTTGAGGTGTTTTCTGCTTTTTGTCTAAAAAGAGTTGATGGGTTATGGAAAGGCATTTGCCAAATAAGTTCTGACAAAGTGAAAATTTGACTTGTGTGGTATTTCCGCTGTGCAAATTTGTCCATAACGCATAACCATTCCATCAATTTGTCTTTTTCTCCAAACCAGTTGATAGAAAAAATCCAAATTATGCCATATTTTAATAAATTTGATGTGCAATAATGTGCTCTAATGTAAGTGCTGCCAAAATGTGGTTTATCTATATTTAATACGGTACCTGGACATGTGTAGCATTGGAGACAGATGATTGAAACTGCGGCTCTGCTAACGTGCTTTAAGATCACAACATTTTAAGGCAGCAGTTGAGACCTGACTTATCTGTTAATGTACTAATTATTTCCATCCATTTTCAGTTCAATGATGCAAATGGTTGCATGTTTTGGATATTTTGTCACACATTCACTGCTCAACAATTTAAATAATCAACGTTGAGGGGGCATTCTCTTAAAAATGTTTTAACGTTGTATGCAATGTCCTTTCAGGGTGGAGGAGAGCAGGGATCTTTTGCTGTTCTTCAGGACTCTCAGGACTTACTCAGACAGGTGTGACGATCGGCGCAGAACCTTCCAACACTTCCAGGTAAGTGAAGACGCACCTCTGCCAAAATGTTCTTCAAACTGGCCACAACAGTGTGTCTAGTCTGCATTGACAAAAACGAGCCAATTGGGAAATGTATAAGGCCAATATATGCTGGAGGGGGCATTTAAACTTGTGCTTGTTGAGGGTCATTCGAGAGGGACAGGGTTTTTCATTGTGGTCCAGAAGTCGGCCCTGGCTTCAGGTTTGATGTCAAAACAATTGTCAGCTTTTTGTCAGCTATGAAGATACAGTGACACGTCCAAAACAGTCTGTGTTGTTTGTAAAGTGTCTTGAGTCAGTCTCATGAAAGAGTGGGCATGGTAAATATCAGGGTGGGACTTCATTGATGAGGTAGCAATAAAATATCAAATAGTAAATCAAGCTGCTGAAGCAATATGGAACATATTCTCCTGTTTACTCAGAAAATGTAAAGTTCTGCCAAGTTGGCTGTTCTCAGGGAGGATTAACCCACATTTTCCATACTGGCCTTTGTGCTCTAAACTCTTATTTTGCTTTAGTTGCATTTTCTTCAGTTATAATGGAAAAATGTAATTCCCAATGTAACTATCGCGCTGTAATGTGGTCATTGCAGATTTTAATGCTTTAATGAAACACATGCATGAACATATATTTAGAGGAATAAACAAATAAAAATAAAACCCAAAGATTTCCCATACAATCCAGGAATCTTAACTTTTTGTAGCTTAAGACCACAACATTAAATCAGCTAGTCACAGTAGGACTACAGGACTGCAGATGATGGTTGGCTATGTAGTGGTTACAAACCACAGACCTTTACAAGCATGTGGCCAATCGCTGAATGGCATTTCTATTGTGGGCATATTAGTGTTAACTGTGCCTGCACACAAATGCACAAACATGTGCAGACTCTTCAGTCAGCCATGAGAAATGGTGTAATGCAGCTGCACCTGGGCCACACAGCCTGCGTGAGCAGTGCTTGTGCGTTGTGGAACCTCTGGCCTTTATTTTGGCGGCCATGGTAACAGGTTAGACTGCCACACTGCCAGCGTTAGAAGCATGGAATAGGCTCGGCTGCGGCACATCAAGTAATTCTATTTTTTTTCTCCACATGACGTAAATGATTTGCAGAAAAGCAAGACAAAAGAAAGCCTTATTACAGTGATATTGACATAACAGCATTTTCAGACATGAAAAATGCCAGTTATATATATATTTTTTAACCTAATGCTTTATCTTTTTTAAATTTAAAAGCCATCAAGTGTTTCTGTGGATAGTGGGGAGTCTCCCACTTCCTTTCTTGCTACTTCCAGCGCTGTCGCTCAGACCACGCCTATCTTCCACGGCATCTTGCATAGTTATCTATGCTGCAGACAGATGTATAAACACCTGGCAAAGAACTCCTCTGTATTTAAAAAGTCTTTTCTTTGGTAGTTCCTGTTACAGTAGGTGTCCAGGACCCCATTTTGCTATGAACACACACACACACACACACACACACATACACACACACAAACACACACACACACACACTTTGATAGTGCCTTATCACGTATGCAACATCTATCTATTATTGTTGTGGTGCTATTAACAGGTAAAATTTGAAACTGCAAATCCAAATCTTTGGCATCTATACAGGACCATAACCATCATCAAAACCTCCTGTGTAAAGTCAGGGTGGGTTTAAAAAGAAGAAGAAAGATTTTCATATTTATATTGATTTTCATATGAATGATCAAAAAGCGATTTTATTAAATCAAATTGTAAGTACCTATTGAAGCTTAAAGACCTAAAGAATCAATTGGTACCAACTATGTTATGCCAGCTTGTTGTAAAGGGGTTAAATAACGCTCTAAAGGTAGGCTACGTTTCAGTGAGGGAAAAACTGGCATGGCCATTTTCAAAGGTGTCTCCCTGTCAACTCAAGATATTTTATTTACATTTATCTGAATGAAATGTCACTCAATACTCACTGACTGTAGAGTCTATAGAGTATCACTTTGTGTGGTCGTCTTAAACAAAAAGCAGATTAATGTAACTGCTTTAGGGTCAGTTCTTAATGTAAACATCGATGCTTTTAAAGAATGCAGCAGGTTAAAGGGAACCTTGTAATTGTAGAATCTCTTTCATATCTGAGCTAAAGTAGTATTATAACTGAATTGTTAGCATAGTTCATATTGAATCGAAAGTGAAATTGAATTGGGAATAAAATCCATTCAGGACCTTATGACTCGGACTTGAATTCATTCGGAAAATCATTGCTGATACCCAGACCTAGTGTAAAGTATAATTAGGGGTCCAAGCCCGAGGCTGCGTGTACCGGGAAGCATGGGAAGCAGGCTTCAACAATAATTCCAAACAGGAAGTTTAATTTAAAAAGTTTAACTTTATTAAAATATCTTAAAAACATAGCCATGTCACATACACATCTTCCAGTACACCACCATCTTATTCACATCAGTAATAATTTCTAAAGTAATCTTTATTACTGCAAGGGAAGCGTTAGAGACACAAGCAAAACATTTTAAAAGCAGACAAAATAAAAAAGAGTAACTTTCACATTACTATAGTTCATAGATACATCATTCCCCAGTTCACTTCAGCTGGAGTCTATAAATTAAAAAAACAAAGTTAAGCTAATGCTTAGGAAAGCTGGCAGTTGGACATGTCTACAAGGCCATTGCCCTTTATAGAGAGATATTTTTAATATTTCAAAGTGAAGTGAATCCACACAATGGCTCAGTAAAACCCGGAGTGTTGTTCATTTTTAGTCATTTTCTGAGAGAGCACTCGCTGAGAAAGGCATTAACAGTAATCCTGCTGGCATGCCAGGATGATTTGTATCAGATGTCTGAGTCAGGTGGGATCAATAATCTGACAAGAAAATCTCAAATCAACATAAAATGAATGAGAAATGTACATTTTAAAAATGTTTCACTGTCATGTGATAAGGTCAATTTTGGGAAATGAGACTTTACATCAACATGAAGGTATCAAGTATTCTTTTAGTATTACGTAACTGTCTTAACTTAAAATGACTCAAATCTAGCCAGAAAAAACTTTTCTTTCCTACTGTCATCAATATTTAGGTTGAATTGTAATTTACTCAAACATCTCAAATTATTTGTTTCTTAAACTAAGATTTTCATTCAGTAGTGACCGTTTTTTAACATTATGTGTTCGCCTCAAAGCCAGCCTGCAATTTTAGTCTGGACATTTTAAAAAGAAACATGCAACATTAATACACATAATCTAAAACTGCCCTCCAGTCATGTATTCCTTCATTATTTAACGGACGTCTGTCCAAATTATATTACTGATGACCCACAATGAGCAAAGTGAAAACTGATCTGGCTTTGCAAGGTTATAAAATCCATGTGGGTCCATTAAAAGCACTTTGTGGACATTTTACTTGTTGTAATATTTTAAAACATTTTGTTAAGTTTAATGTCAAACCTTGAAATGAGAGGTTTTACACTAGTACAACATACTTAAGGTCAGCAAAAGCGGCAAAGATATCTAGAAGGTTGTAGAAATATCTTGAATGAAATGATTTTTTTTCCCTCTACTACTTACACTTACAGTAACAAAATGCTTCTTTCATTTCACAAAGAGTGTGAAAATTGGCCTTTTCTTTTTTAAACTGATACAGGTAGTTGACAGTATATGCAAGCCTATTGGCTTATTTACTGTGTGTGTGTGTGTGTGTGTGTGTGTGTGTGTGTGTGTGTGTGTGTGTGTGTGTGTGTGTGTGTGTGTGTGTGTGTGTGTGTGTGTGTGTGTGTGTGTGTGTGTGTGTGTGTGTGTGTGTGTGTGTGTGTGTGTGTGTGTGTGTGTGTGTGTGTGTGTGTGTTCAAAGTCACAACCAGTTTGTGTAGTTTCATTCATGTAGGTAGAACAGAGTCAGTTAGAAATGAAACAATAAATTGGACTGTCTTTGTAGAGGTGTTGACGCTTCTCCACTCATTTAGTACACTGGTTCTACTGGCATGGGTGTCACCTGTGGAAAAGACATATAGCATGCACCTCACCTGAACAAGTGGCCTATATCATTCTCTCTGGCTATTTGTCACGTTTAGTCCCACTGTCAAAGCTTTAGTATGCTTAAAACAAAGGGTTTGTCCAAATAATTTCACAGCATCTGAAGCCCCCTGTTTATTGGCAAAATGGAAAGTTGTGGTCAGTCTAGAATGACAATCTGACAAACACGTCCACTATGCAAGGATTGGCCAGGTGTGTGGAAGTAGACGTGGTTTGAACTTCTTCTTGTAAACACTATACATTCCTTAGACAAAAGATTGTCTAAAAGTATGTGCTAGTATTCCTTTTTGTATGATATGTCTCAATACTACAACATGAGTCAAAGGACAAAGCAGGCCTTTCCCGCTGCCTTTCAGCTAGGATATACACAACTAGTAGAAACGCTGATTTTTCTGACAAACTAGTTTGTTGAAGCATATGGAAGCCTTTACACTCCTCCTCAGGTGGTTTTGCACCAGTTCATATGACTGTAGCTCTAAACAACTCTCATGTGCAACTTCATGCAGATGTCTAAATTCTCCACCGGTCAGTGGAATTGAAAAAGGCCAATTCTACAACTTTAATCCAATGAATGGTTTCGTTTCGACCTGACAATGTCACAAGCTGTCTGTAGGTTTGCTGAAGTAAAAACATTGACACATTTATCCCCACCATGGGACCAGCACCCCAAAATCCATAACATCACGGTATCCCCACAGCAGTCTGCTGTGGGAAAACTGCTTCATCAGCAACAAAGGGGTTACAGTAAAGTTTCTCTCAGCGGTACCGTCCGATAGGCAGTACCTTCATACAGGTGAAGCTGTCGGGATACTTGGACAGCAACACCGGGTTGCCGTCCATACGGACCTCACTGAGGCTCAGCCGTAAGAAGTAGGTGTCATTGGACCTGCAGAAGGTGTCTATGTTGACCTCAGTGATGTTGTTGTTCTGGAGGAAATGGTAACAATGCCAAAAATGTGACCATGTGAATATAATCGAAGCAGATTTGTCCTGTAATAATAATTAATTTAACACACACTAAATTCTAGCAACAAAACAGTAAAAGAAACAAACCTGTAGATGTAAGATCCGAACACTGTCTGGGATGTGTGGAACTGCTTCCAGCTGGTTGTCGGCCAAGAGCAGGTTTGCCAGCTTGGTCATTTTCTGTCGGGGAAACAAATTCACACCATGGAGACCCAGTCCATTCAGCTGAGATGTTATTAGTTGTCCTATCCCTGTTTGGGAAGTGAAAGTGTACTTGCAAATATACACAGCATACCTGGCTATAGACCAGATATACTTCAGGAATACCAAAGTTGTGAGTTATATGGATCCATTAACATTTTGGGAATTTTAATTTTTTTTATTTTCCTTTTATTAATAAGATAAAAATATTATCAGTCTTATGTCTTTCAAGACAAGTTTTAAGCTAGAGCCAGGATATGGTTGGCTTAGTATAAAGACTCACTAATAACAATTACACAAACCGTTTGGTAAAGACGACAGTTTTACTGCAGGTTTTAGAGGGAGTTTCCTGTTGAACAACAGCTAGGTGTAGTGACTGAGTACAGCTTTCTGAGGTGTAGTGATTGTGTACTACTTCCTGATGTCTTGTTGCCGTACTGAGGTTGCCAGGTATGGTACCATCATGCCTGTGCAAGAAAGAGTTCCAACATATAATTTACCCTAAAACCACATACTTATTATGTCACTCTTGGGACAAAAAATAAGCTAATTTCCCAAACTGTCGAACTAACTCATGTAGATGTTTTGATAGCTGTGCGGTAAGAAAATATGGGCTCCATCCAAGTTTTCTTATAAATTTAAAGTGTTGTTGCATAGTATGTAATATGTTCTAAAATCTTTGCAAAGAGAAGAGATTGACAGGACACAGTACAGTACGTTATTTGGAGAGCCTACCTTCATTTTCAGCATTATATTGCTGAGCATAGCTATCATGGCTCACTGTCAGTTTGGCTATATCATTGACGCTTTTGTAAAAACAAATGTATTTTTGAAGATCACTCACTTATGAAATAATTGAATTGCTCCAGTCCCTATCTTTAAGATGGGGTTGGGATATTCTTAATTGAAAAAGCTGGGAGAGATGGTGATGTGTACCTTGAAAGCGTTAGCTTTGACACCCTTGGTTTTGAGGAGGTTATTGTTGGCGTTGAAGGATTTGAGTTTGGCAGCTGGGAGCATAGGGAGTTTGACCAATCTGTTATCAGCCAGAGACAATTCCTCCAGGTCGGTTAGCTTAGAGAATGCCCCATCTTCAATCTCTGAGATCATGTTCCCCGTCAGGTCAATCCTCTTCAGACCCACTGTTGATAGATGAATAAAAATATGTTAATACAGTTGGACGGGATGGAATGGAAAAAACCTTTTTTAACAGTTTGGACATCTCTTCTTTTGTTGTTGTTCCACCATATTGTTTTTTTCAAATGTTATCATCCCTCTGCTTTTGTGTTTAGCATTATATTTTGAAAATTCAGTTTACACTGACAACAATTTGATCACTAATCACAGCCCTTGCAGGTTTAAGCATTCTTTTTTTTTTTTTTTTATGGGGCAACTGGTTTTGTGCTCCTTTTACTGTTTAACCAAGCTGTTACAGACCCATGTCAAGTTGATCCTCCATTAATATGGCCCCTCTGCAGGTGATTGTCCAGCACAAAGATTTCTTACAATGTAAGTATGTAATGTAATCGTATCTACAAGGGGAAGAGCCTTTTCTTCCTGTTGGTCTGAAAGAAGGAACTGGATACACCAGGCCAGCACTAAAAGCTCAAGAGTAGCTTCTACTCTGAGGCTCCAAGAATCCTAAATGAGGACATTCCCTTAGAATCATAATTGAATCGCCAGGTGCCTATCCCACCCTTAATTAAAAGGACTATCCCTTAAAGTATTTTATGAATTATTATTCCTGGAGAGCTACTTTTGCTTTGTTATTGATCCAGTTAACAGTGCAGTCACATGAACCAGTGTCCTGTAATTTTGCTACCCCAAATGCATCACATGCATCTGAACAGCAAATATAAAAAGTGACACGTGACACTTCCCCTTGGGGCTGGGAAATGATCAAATGTTTTATCCTCTCGCAGCCATTACCTGACTATGACTAATTAAGCTTCATGCCTAGTCTGAACATTTTCCTTTTTCCCAAAATACATTCATTAATTACCGGGAGGTAAATGTATGATGTGATGTTTCTGTACTTGTTGAGCTGGATCAGGCAAACTTATGGCTCAACTCTTTTCATGATTATTTTAGTTACTTGATGGGTTTAAAGAATTACCTCACTCATTAAATATGTGGCCTTCGCTGTTGGAGTTCACTGCAGGGTGTCTAATAGGACACAGTCACAGCTGTTCATATATCATTCATGAGCAGTAGAGCTGTATATCTTTTTTTTCTTTTTGGATTTGAATATATAACGCTCAAATTCAGCCTATTATCAATAGTTACCACGCTACTCAGGTTTATGCTTTGCCAATGCTACTACCAGCAGGTGGTTGTTATGTTAGTTTGCAATGCAGGCTTTCTGTTATAAATTAGAAGTCTTCTGAATCAAGCTGAGATGAGCCTGATGACTTTATGTAAATAATAAAATACAATAGGAAATTGATAACATTTCAATCAAAAATATTAGTCAAAGAACAAGACAAATGGACAAAGCATTCACTGCCAACTTATAGTCTTTGAGAGCACAGCTGGAATAACTTGGCTGAGCAATCGTTCCAGGCTTACATGTGTCAGCAAAGTCCTTGGTGCTGATCTTTTTGATCTTGTTGAAGCGGGCATAAAGGTAGGTTGTCTCCTTTGGCAAGCTGGGAACAGTGGTCATGTCTGGACTGACCTCCTCACAATATACTGAACCAGTCAGACACACACAAAGAAGGCAGGTGGGCAAGTCTGCAACACAAAGGCACCACACAAACATCAAGCCACTTTTCAGAGTAAGCTGTAATCACAGCAGTGCATTATATTCTCAACTAATTGTTGCCTATCGGGGAATAGAATATAGTTAAACTAATGGGTTCAAATCTTTGTCTAAAACCTACCAAAATCCCAAAACATTCAGTTCATCACATAGGTGAAGGAAAGCTAAGGGCTAAGTAGTGTGTTTGGTATTGTTTAAAATAAGCTCACATGCAGCTACTGTAGTTCAAAATGCAGCCGTGAGGGCTGGTACTATTTACTACTAATTTAATGGCTTGCTTGGACTGGCATCAACATGCATCTCCAATCTGCTCAGTTCCTATTCTACTTTCAAACCCCTCAGAGCCATTGATCAATTACTCCTTGATGTTCCACATTCCCAGTTCTTTCTTTTTTTAATTATTTAATTCTATTTTAAATATCTAATAAACTTGTTCTCAGAAATCTGTAGTTTGTCTTTGAGTATCTTTCCCAAACCTTCGAATCATGGACAGATTGACTCAAAGCCATTTAAAACAATTGCCAGTAGTTTTTTTAACCCCCCCCCCCCCTCCTATCATTTAAGTTGTATGTTCTTTACCAGGTGGACACAAGGTCAACTGGTCTTTCTCTTACCAGAGGCGTCTCCTTCGTCTTTGGTTAGGCTGTCATCAGGTTCATCAGCAAGAGGCCGCTCCCTCTGTAGGAGAAGACATGGCCTGTTCATATAGCAGCCAGCTAATCTGCTAGAGCGAAACATTCACACTGCCAGGGTTAGGAGGTCAGTTTTGGAAATATGCGTCATAACGTGTTGTACTGGCAAATTTTTGTGTAGAAAAAGACTAACAGATTTATTTTGAAAATGCAATTTACAGGCTGATGGTGATTGACGATATTACGTTTTGTTATAAATTAATTGTAAGCTTTAACTGTGAAAATATAATCTTGAAGATTTTCATTAAATTAAAAATGTGTGTTCACTATCTGTTACTGTATGAGGTAACACAATAATGTTTGAGCCTATGGCCAACTGATTAAAGTAATGCAATATTTATTTATATGCAGTATTATGCACTGGGTGTCCAGCGTGACATTTCTAAAAATAGACAAAAAAGTGAAACTATCACTCTATTCTGAAAACGTAAAGCTCATCTATTAAGAATATCACAGACCATGGGATTCATTCTATTTCTATGCTTTAGACTCTAAGCTCAATTTCACTGTTTTCACTCAAATACAAATTGTAGATCAACCAGTATTGAAATCATAAGTGCCACTTTAAAGCCAGGCTCACACTACAGGAGGTTCCAAGCCATTTATACCCAATTTACCCCCACCCTGATCCAGGACTTGGGTGGGTACTGATTTTTGACCACGATTATCTGGTAATATGAGCGGTTTACAGATCCATCTTAAACCTCCCAAACCTTTGCAGGGCTACCATGATCATTTCAAACATGTTCGACATTTAGGAGTTAAAACCTGGATGACCGTGTCAGTACTTCCTGCAGCACCTGATGTTTCCAAGCAGTGGTAACCAGGAGACGGAAACGGTTAAACTGACCTCCAGTTCTGGCTGAAGGACCACGAACCGACAACTCATGTCGATCCGTCTCACCTAATCCACACTTGTTTTGGCTCTGCGTTTCTTTTTTGTCACTGGAAAGCATTAACACTACAGAAAGTTGTTGCACTGAATCAGTCTGTTTTGTTTACATCGGCTTCCCCATGGGAGATCACGTAAGATAACGCACATGATGGGCCATTATTTTAAATCTTGTAGTGTGTGAATGTTTGAGATTAGAGAAAATAATATCTGAAGAATGCGAAATTATGTGCTGGCA
>NC_045736.1:36565101-36565176 GCF_008692095.1 Etheostoma spectabile | reverse complement strand
ATTTTACAGTTGGTTAGGATTTTAAAATACCTGTAGTCTGAGGTTGGCTGAAGGTAATAATTATAATATAATTGG
>NC_045736.1:36564625-36565091 GCF_008692095.1 Etheostoma spectabile | reverse complement strand
TAGGACATCAAGAACTTAAGTCTGTTAGACGCTGTTGGGTTTAACAAATCAAGACTAAGTGGGCAATCAGACTGTAAACACCACTGGTAAACAAAAACCCAAGGGTTTGTGATGGTGGCAGTGTAAAAGATGAAACACAATCCAGAAAGTCGAGTTTCAGTAACCCATCTATAAGTATCAAGTACATCTATAACGCTTTATCAATACCAAACGCTAGTTTATGCTACTGTGAGACAGAAGTCTTCAACTCTGGCAAGTTATCACATCGTGAATCATTTTTCTCAGTTTCTACAATCTCCAGATAATCATTAGAATCACACCGTTCATGTTACTAAGTCATCTACTGGGAAAGTGAGCCTGGATGTATTTGATTGGCCAGTGCAGTGCATTGTTGGATGATTTTTCTGCCGAAGTTTAGTCAGGTTCAACTTTTTTGCTGCATTGCTTTGGCCAGAGGCTCTGCATC
>NC_045736.1:36555938-36564615 GCF_008692095.1 Etheostoma spectabile | reverse complement strand
CCCCCCCCCCCCCCCCCGTTGTGCCAACACAATGGTCTGATCAAAATGAAGGAGACCGCAATTTGTGACACAGTTCTGCAGACTCCATTCAGAACTTTCTGTAGCGGTCAACATTATATTCCACAGCTAGCTCTTGGCTGATTCAGAAGCGTCGTCGTACTCTGTGACCTATGACCAGGATTGGTAATATTGTATTGTAATTGTAGTGCTGTCATGTAGGAGCTGATGAAAATTGGGTTGGTTTCAAGGTTTTTGCATTCATCTGTAGCCTCTGACCCCCCAGAGCCTTTAGACCTTTGGAGGTTGTGATCAATTTTATCTTGAGCCTGAGGTTTGGCCTTGTGGACAGCTTCAAATCCTTTAACTTGTCATGACTGTTTGATGGGATTTTTTTAAAGCTACAGCTGTCTTATGTGTAACTGTTAAGTTCAGCCTATGTACATATCTTCAACGGAACTGCCTATGGCTGTAAAATGAATGTCAGTGTAACCTCACAATACGGTTGCAATGTACCACATGGTGGCTGGGTATCACCAATAAGCCATTCACCACTGAAGCTCACAAATCTGAGGGCTCATCTGTTGCGTGGCAACCAAAAAGAAAGAAGGAACCAATCTGCTACCACGATATTAACTTCCATTTTAAAGTTAGAGTCCTATGTCACCATGGGTCTAATGGTTGGGTAGTTGATTCTCTAAAATTAACCCTCATGTTGTCCTTGGGTCAAATTCACCCGTTTTCAGTTAGTTTAATTTCTTTTGTCACAAACAATGGGCTGTTGAAATAATGTCAACATTAAAAAATACATTAAAAAAAAAGCATCCACAACATTAAAAAGTGACAGAATTGACAAAAAAATAATAATGTTGAAAAAAAGTGACCAAAAAGGCTTTTTTTTCATGGATGATGGGAAGACAACACAGGGGTTAAGGTCTGGGTTAATTCCCCCTCAGTGACTGCACAGAATCAAGACTTATTAGAAAAATGTCGTCCCCCAACCCTGCTGCAGGTCTCTGTTGGTCTCTAAACTAACTGACTGGCCTGCAAACCATTGTGGAGTAAAAAGTTAGCCTGAAAGAAGCTTGATTCAGTTTTTACTCATTAAAACTGACCATACTTTTTATAGCCACATTCACTCACACTTTTTTCTTTTCCACTCATTCTGTGGATTGTTTGTGGGTGTTTCTATTTTCTGCTAGTGTTTCCTGAAGGATAAAAAGGTGTGTGTGTGTGTGTGTGTGTGTGTGTGTGTGTGTGTGTGTGTGTGTGTGTGTGTGTTGTGTGTGTGTGTGTGTGTGTGTGTGTGTGTGTGTGTGTGTGTGTGTGTGTGTGTGTGTGTGTGTTGTGTGTGTGGTGTGTGTGTGTGTGTGTGTGTGTGTGTGTGTGTGTGTGTGTGTGGCAAAAGACAAATTAACCAATTAAACCATGACATGTATCATTAGTTTTTAGAATAATGTGTCTGGATCATTGATATTGAATATTGCTAAACTATTAAGCATGACTTACTTGTCCATGGGGATTAGTAAGGTCTCATTTATCTTGAATTATTTCACCTTTTATCTATAATTTCTCACGTTTAGCAGAATTTCTCTTAAAAGAGAAAATGTGTCCGTTCTGACTAAAATCTTGGCATTGTGACTCTGTGCTCCTATTTAGTGTAACAAGAGGGCGTTCACTTGTAATCCTTACAAGTATAAGGATTGTCTTCAGAAGTCATCAGAAGATGTCATTTTCATGTCAGTTTTTGGGACGAAAAAACAAAAACAAAAAAAGCATTGCATAAATAATAAAGTTCTTACCGTAGCCCTCCTTGATTTCAAATGGTCACCAAAGTATCCGTTCAACTCCCTGCCAGGTAGAGATCTTGGTATCAGCTGTGAGTCCTGGTCAAACCTCCTGGCCGAGGCTCCCACTAGCCATGGCACCAGCATACAGGTGAATAAGAGAGCCTTCATGCTGTTCAAGCAGTGTGATGCCGACACACCAGCTCGTCTTGAAGCCTGAGTTTAGGTCAGCAGCTGCTTTATGCTACAAACCCCAGTTGGGATGTGTCAAATGACTGTATTTAAAGGCTGATGCAGTAGCTTCCAGCAGACTCTTAAAGCAGAGTTTATAGAGCAGAGCACTTAACCCTTCCCTGACCACCCACCATCCATCTGCTGTGTGAGAGAGAGAGAAAGAGGCACAGACAGGATGTAGAGAAAGAGGTGGACACACCAAAAAAGGCACACATGCAAAAAGACAAAGAGCCAAAGAGAGAAAAAAAAATTGTCTATTTCTTTTTTCTGTTCAGTGTCCCTTTAATGTGTACAGGGAAAAAAAAAAAAACTGCAGGGAAAGCAGAAAAATTGAAAGTTGACAACCACAGTGTGAGTGCGTTTGGTCAGGAGGAATGTCTGTGGTCTCTGCCCAGCCACTCAGTAATGACTCGTAATAACCAACCTATCTCTCATTAGGCTGGATGTGTGTTTTTTCTTTTCTTTTTCACTAGCTCTGTTTTTTTCTTGCAGCCGTCAGACACTGATCATAGGCTAGATTTTATGTGATTACTTGGAACTGACTATTAGTCGAATCTGCTTGGCTTTCAGGATGATGACTTCTCATAGTGACTTGTCAGGTTAAGGTTGATGTTACTCAGTGCTTTCATCTCCATTGATATGATCAACCAATGAAGCTTGTTCGGGTTTGTCAGATAGAATGAGGACGTACAAGTACACACACATAGTTATATAGTTGCAGATACACAAAACCACAACTGTGTTTTACTGCACGTTTTTATTCAAATGATCTAATTTGCATGGTTCCCATGGATCAGCATAAAGTCTTAATACAAAATTTCTATTCAACGTCTGATAGAATTTTCAGAAGGAATGTATTTAATTTGAGTGGTTGAGTTTCGGTTTTTATGTTTGGTCCTTATGCATTACTATAGTTTTTATATATCTCTCTTTATAATTCCCAGACACCTCCATCTCAACGTAGCCAAAAGAAATAGCAGTAGGTTCCCCATATCCCCAGCACCCCATTGCCATCAACAACAAAACAGTTGAAATGGTTGATGGCTTCAAATACCTTAGTCACACTAGACAACAAACTCACTTTCAGCCAGCACACAAAGGACATTCAAAAAAGGAGCCATCCACAAACTCAAAGGCCTCTGTTTCCCCCACATCTCCTCCTACTGCTGTGTCAGAGTATTGTCCAGCCCATCCTGCTTTAGCATGCTATCTGTCACAAACCAGGCCAAACTCAAACGTGTCACCAACATTGCTGCCAAATTAATCTGTCTCCCCATACCCACACTCTCAGATCTCAGTTTTAAGGACATCAAACTCATCACAACCACAATAGCACTTACGAGTGCTACTCTTATGAGTGTGTGATTTCATGGACATGATTGGCTATAGAAGCATTTAGGATTGTAGGCACAGACAAACATGTTTTTTACGGTACATAAAGCTTAATTGAAAAGTTTTGCCTTGATGCACAGCCTAACTCAGTTTCTGCAATCTTGTCTAAACCACCTGAGGACTCATTCGTGAGACCAGAGCCAGAACAGTTCAGCAGCAGAGGTTGGTGTTCTTATTGCTTCCTTCCTGATGTTGAGGGGTCTTGAATGAGAATGTTGTTCAAATGCTTCCCATCTTTCTGCTCTGCTTTGTGGTATTGGTTGACTTGCATAACTTCACAGGTAGAGCAACAGTGTCTCGGTTTGTCTTTGCATTGAATTTATTTAGTAGAATGGGCTATTAGCTGTGAACTGGTGTCATAGTGACATGCAGAATTTACCACTGCCAACAATCGCTGTCTTATGATTTTACCTTCTCAGGTCAATTTAGGCCAAATGACAATCTTGTTGAAAATAAGATTTTTCTTCTTTAATTATTCCTAATATATTGTATGTAAATCAATTGGAGCATGCACACACTGCAGTTACCACACAGTCTCCTACCATGCCAGGTGTAGAAAGACATAATCTGTGTTGCAATTTCTCATCTGCATTGTTCTTAGACACATGTAGGTCTAATAGTTCTGGGTCTTAATAGTTTTGGCAAACATCTGTGTGCAGGAAGGCATCATCATTAATGCCTTCAAGCAAAACCGAGTAAAATGTTCTTTGACTGGCAGATTGATTGGATATTGATTGAATTAAAGTCATTCATTCATGTAAATGGTTCATGTCTGGGTTGCAGCCCTTGTTTAGGTCTCATGGCTGCATTTTCTTTTGAACGTTTCATATGAATTTTACACAAATTACCTACAACACACATTGATTCATCACTAGAGTAAGCAGTAGGTTAGGCATATTTGTTTTATTCAAAGATTGTTCTTGCGCGTTTTTGTCTTTCTTTGACAGTTGCTAGGTATCTCAAGGTCCTATGAATGAGCTATTTAAAATAGTAGTTTGGAATAGATGAAATGTCCACGTTAACTTGAAAAAATTCGAACCAGAACAATGATCCCTGGAAGATATTGTGGGAAGATTCTGGATCTCAGCCGTTAATCTCTCAATCAATGCATCTTTATGGTTTACTGTAATATGTATCAGACCTCTACAGCCTCACGTTTTGAAAGAGTTATGAAGTGTTGTAGAGGCAATAACACATCAATAAATAACAGCTAATGTGATTAACACAAAAAAACGCCAAAAAACCCTCCAGGAATGAAGCAGAAACAGAATTACTGGAAAATGGCAAACAAAAGTATGGGAGATGTTTTCTTAGGAGAAAAGCCAAGATATTCTCAGTAATAAATATAAAGAAACTCTATTCACTCAGTCTATTCAACAGCTGTTGAGATCCAGCTGTTCTTGGGTTGATTTCAACCTTGGTTGTCAAATCAGGGAGATGTTGGGCTTCCCCAGAGCAGTTCTTAAGAATTTATTTTATTTTTTTGGTGTTGTCCCTAGACATGGTGAAATGACGAGAGACAGTACTTCTCTACAGTCTAAACAACCACAGTGAAAGAGCAAAGAAAGAAGTCTAACAGCAAAACAGTTAAATAGGAAACATGTGACTATTTCAGTTCTCAGAGGAAAGGAAAAAGAATGGGGCCCAGATATAAACATCCAAGGAACATGAGCCCAGACTGTTACAGGTGTGTTAGCAATTATGAACACCTTTAAACTTTTACAACTCTGGGAAGAGGGCCAGCAACTGGAGAATGTTTTTACTGTCACTAATTTTCTATGCCAGAGTTTGGGTTGTCAGGGTGGTTTTACTGGTATTCTACTGCACAGTAAAGTGAATCGATATGTTTGTGAACATGAGAGCCTTTTTTTAAAGCTTTAATTTTAAAATTCTTGTAAAATAGTAATGGACAAAAAGTTTGCAAAGGCAATTATTTAAATATTTTTAAATCCTGCATTGTTTACATTTGTGCAATTGTTTGCAGTCTTCGTCTTCATTGCCTTTGGTGCATTACTAAGTTTTTTTTTATTTATTTATTTTTTTTATTTTTTTTGTGGATTACGATCTGCAACTGTCGACGAGCCGAATGGCGTTAATCTGGCAGTAAGAATTCTGTCACCCATGAAATGGGGCCCCACTCTTTAAAACAGTGCTTTGTTGCACAACTAGTGGTTAATAACTTCCCAGGGTACCTTTTTTAGGTTTGTTTTAAAAACAGATTGATAATCACAACCACCAAATAGTGATTGGCCAGGTGTGCAAAGGTATGAAAATAATAGAGGAATGAACTTTCTCAAGCTGTTATTTTAATTCAAACACTCACACAGCTGATTCTGTCACTTGTCTTGCGAATAACATTGCACCACAGTGAATGCTTTCAAGGAGAAACTAAAACTAAAAGAGTGTGCTGCTATTCTCATTTGTACAATTGGCACGTCATGCCCCTCTAGATTCAGATGAGGTATAAACAATTTAGCCTTAAGATGTACTGTACGTACCTTTACGGTTGTATTGCTTAAGATTTCTGTTCTTCTTTCAGAAGCAGTCATTTAGTTGCTGCTGTTACCCAGCGTCCCGCTGGAATGTCTAAATCTTTTCTGTTGCTGAAGTTGAACTGAAGTCGGTGTCTGGAGCTGCCGCCTGCTCTCCTCCTTGCTACATATAGAGTGGGGTGTGCTAGCTAGCTAATTGGGTTCTAATTTGTGGTCTGGTAAAAAGTAAATTAATCTACTTCAGTGTTTCATATCTCTATTTTCCAAGCTACTGTAGCTGTCATACCTAATGGAACCTCTGTTAGTGTGGTTAGTAGATGGAAAGTGCACATTAATCAACATTTCTGTAAGTGCGCCAGCGTAAGCCTGTCGGCTAATTTGCAACTGTAGTCCTAGTTACCTCGCATGCATGTCTTTATGGCGGGAGGAAATCTGAGCACCCGGAGGAAAACCCACGCAAACACTGGGAGAACATGAAAAATCCACAAAGGCCCGAAACAACCTGGATTGAAACCCAGAACCTTCTTGCTGTAAGACAGGGCTTTTGGTATATGGAATACGCTTTGTGACGACGCTGTCACCTGAAGTTTTCTCTTCAGATGTCTCATTTATTAAAAAAACTGCTTACTGCCAAGCACTGATTTAAGTCTTTATATATGAGGCTAAGTACAAACTAATGTTGTGTTAACAAATGTTAAAAGCAACCCCAATCTAATTTCATGCAGCTCGCATGGCGCAAGTAGTTTTCCACACAATAGCAGGATACAGTAACAACAGTTGGCAAACTTCGTAAGGGGTTGCGGCTGCAAGTTTTCATGCAGCTCATTTTGGCTGCTCTTTCTTGTTCCTTTACTCTTTGCCATATTTAAACCTGATCTGCTTTCAAAAATGACCAAGCCCAGTTTTGAAAATGCATGTTCGAACAATCCCAGTCAATGCTAAACTCTGTGATGAATGCATTACGTTTTAAGTGACTGCTTCAAAATAAAAGCCCCTGCATGTTCCGCAAGTTGAATGCTTTTAATTGGAAGCAGCAGCAGTAGGAAATGTTATAACTAACTAGTCTTGCATTGCCAGACCTATCTCAGCGCTGGAGTATGGTCTGGCTGCACAAGTTAACATTATGGAACAGGGGGAAGAAACGCTCTGTGTTGTACATTTTAAACCAATCGCAATGCTCTTGGACAGTGCTAAGCGCTGGATGTAGTAACGGATGCTTTGCAAACTAGATGGCGGAAAGGAAGGCGAATGTGGATGTCAGGCTTTATTCAGGGCTAGACTGGGGTAAAACAATCAGCCCTGGGGTCTCATTTATAAAACTGTGCGTAGGAAGTGCACATACGCCCAAAAGGCCCAATTTTATTTTTATTTATAGTATCAATTCTTAACAAGCGTTATCTCGAGACACTTTACAGATAGAGCAGGTCTAGACCACACTCCAGAATTTAGAAGGACCCAACAGTTCTAGTAGTTTCCTCCCGTTACTCTGTCCTCTGTGACTGTCTACATCTAGAAACTAAGCTGCATGGGGTGCAGGGAACTACTCTGACTGGCACATGAGCAGACGGGTTTACGGAGTGGTAGATTGGCTTTGCAAAAAACCCGGAGCGTTCTATGAAATGACACTTTAAAAAAAATAATTGCTCGATCACGCATATTTGATCGTAGGAAGTCAAAATCGTGATTGCGATTAAAATTTGATTAATTTGGCAGCCCTAATGGAGATACATGGAGAGGCGTGATTTGGTGGATCTAAACCGGAGTGGTTTTCTATTGTTCGACTTCTGTGCTAGTCATGGATTTTCTATAACAAACACCATGTTCAAGCATAGGGATGCTCATAGTGTACATGGTACCAGAGCACCCTAAGCCGAAGGTCAATGATCGATTTTATAATCGTTTCATCTGATCTGAGGCCGTATGTTTTGGACACTCGGGTGAAGAGAGTGGCCGAGGTGTCAACTGATCACCATTGGATGGTACGTTGGGTCAGGGGGTGGGGGAAAACTCTGGACAGACCTGGTAAGCCCAAACGGGGGGTGCGGGAACATGTGGAACTTTTGGAGGAGGCCCCTGTCCGACAGACTTTCAACTCACACCTCCGGCGGAGCTTTTCGTGCATCCCTGTGGAGGCTGGGGGCATTGAACCTGAGTGGACAATGTTTAAAGTTTCCATTGCTGAAGCTGCGGTGGGGAGCTGTGGTCTTAGGTGCCTCAAGGGGCAGTAACCCATGGTGGACAGGGAAGCCGTCCGACTGAAAGAGTCTTTCCGGAATAGGTTATTCCAGAGGGATCCAGAAGCAGTTGGAACATGCCCAACCGGTCTACATTTGTTTTGTGGATCTGGAGAAGGCATTTGACCGGGTCACTTGGGAAATACTGTGGAAGGTGCTGCAGGAGTATGGGGTGAGGGGGTCCCTTCTCAGGGCCATCCAATCTCTGTATGACCAAAGCGAGCGCTGTGTACGGGTTCTCAGCAGTAAGTCAGACTCGTTTCAGGTGAGGGTTGGCCTCCGCCAGGGCTGCACTTTGTCACCAATCCTGTTGGTGGTATTTATGGACAAGATATCTAGGCGTAATCGTGGTGGGGAGTGGTTGCAGTTTGGTGGGCTGGGGATGTCATCGCTGCTTTTTGGAGAGAATGTGGTCCTGATGGCATCATTGGCCGGTGACCTTCAGCACTCACTGGATCAGTTCGCAGCCGATTGTGAAGCGGCTGGGATGTGGATCAGCACCTCTAAATCTGAGGCCATGGTTCTCAGCAGGAAACCGATG
>NC_045736.1:36555053-36555928 GCF_008692095.1 Etheostoma spectabile | reverse complement strand
GGGTCTTGTTCACAAGTGAAGGGACAATGGAGCGGGAGATTGGTCGGAGAATCGGCGCAGTGGGTGCGGTATTACATTCTGTTTATCGCACCGTTGTGACGAAAAGAGAGTTGAGCCAGAAGGCAAAGCACCGGTCAGTTTTCGTTCCTACCCTCACCTATGGTCATAAAGGCTGGATAATGACCGAAAGAACAAGATCCAGGGTACAAGGGCCGAAATGGGTTTCCTCAGAGCTCAGAGGACAGCCGCTGCTCCTTTGCGTCAAAAGGAGCCAGTTGAGGTGGTTCGGGCATCTGGTAAGGATGTGTTCTGGGCGCCTCCCTAGGGAGGTGTTCCAGGCACGTCCAGCTGGGAGGAGGCCTCAAGGAAGACCCAGGACTAGGTTGAGGGATTGTATCTCCAACCTGGCCTGGAAACGCCTCAGGATTCCTCAGTTGGAGCTGGTTAATCTGGCTCGAGAAAGGGAAGTTTGGGGTCCCCAGCTGGAGCTGCTGCCCCCTGCGACCCAATACTGGAAAAGCAGACGGAGATGGATGGATAGCACGGGTCAAAGTTTGCGTGGAGAACCGCACATCCCATCAAATTTGTTTTTTATAAATCAACACCTTTGCATGGGAAGTGGCTTATACACATATTCAGCCCCTTTTTATGTGTAAGCCATGTTCATACATGAGACCCCTGGACTTTTGAGATCCAGGCCAGCCCTCTGCAGTCACTGGATATCTCCATCCTTGCACTCCCTTTCAACACATGGACATACCAGCAGGGTTCAACATTAGCATCATTTGCCATCCATATGTGTGTAAAATATGCAAGGGTGCTAAAATAATCCTTTGACATGCTTAAATCTCATGTTTCCTCATGTAAGTCAGACT
>NC_045736.1:36548482-36555034 GCF_008692095.1 Etheostoma spectabile | reverse complement strand
ACTACTGTAACTACACAGTCCAGTCCGGAAGTCCATAATCTTGTCATGAATGTCAACTTGTCATACTGTATAATCTGTATGTCATAATTCCCTTTATAATATCTGCTTTTTTATTATTCTAGTAGAAATAAAGAAAAACATCAAAAGAATTGTCTTATATTTGGTGAAAGAGTAGATAAAGCAGCACATTGTGTGTAATATTCAAGTACTGTATCACATCAGTGTTCTCAGTGGCCTCATATTGGTGTTCTTGTTCCATTTGGACATTCTTATAGGTTTTTTTTCTAGCTTCAAGTTGGTTTTATTAATACAGCTTAAAGTTAATCTCAGAGGGCTTTACAGTCTGTACAAATTACACTGCTACTACTTAGACTCTTGGTTCAGATAACAAAAAAATTATACTAAATAAATACTTCACGAGGTCCGAGAAAGCTTGAGTCCTAAAATGCTAATTGTCAGCAATTTGATAAAACCAGTAAATTTGTTCCAGAGTGGTGGTGTTATCCTTGACGTTGCCTGCTCAAAACCCACCACTTTTCTCTCATGTAAACACAATCATCATAACGGGGAACTCTTTTCTGGCTTATTTCTTCTAACAGCTGCAATCAGCGTGACAGTGAGCTGGGTTAAAGGTGACAGGTGCAGTCGCTAAACATGACTGACTGAAGCCAGCCTAGACAAAACAACATACGTCAGTGAATTTACTTCACACACAGATGCCCGTGTGACTGCAGAGTAGCTTTCGACACAGCCGACCACCTGGCTAGGCATTAAACCTTGGTCTGCATGGGTCGGGCTGACATCTGACATGATGTATTGACCCACCGCTGAGAGCTGTGTGTTTTGGTCGTGACATAGCCACCTGCCTTCTCTGGGCTTACAATGAGGTTTTTATTTTAGCCCAGACTCATTACGTAATGAGTGTCACATGTTTTCAAATTAAATGGTTGGAAAAAAAACTACTAGCTTTAATTCCCATTATTAGCCTCCATGTGAAAATAAACAGACAAATAAAACTGATGGGCCTTTTAGCCTATTGTAACTTATGATTTTGCTTTGCGCAACATACACTGTAGGGTTCAGTCTCTCCGTCCTTATGAACCCTGTTTCAAGCCGCAGCAGGCAAATGATTGTAGAAAACAAGCTCTGATAAAACCCTTGAACTATATCGGTCCATCACCAAATGACAATAGATGATAGAGAAAAGTTAGAGACAACTTGTGAAGAAACTGCAAGAGCCAGGGGCTGAATGCTCAAAAGACCTTAAGACTTTTACTTAAAGTCAGAGTTAAGGTTACCTTAAAACAAAAGTGGTTGCACAAAACACTTAAGTTTTATTGTTGAGGTTTCATTCAAATGTTTACTATGTATTTAAGTTTTTTTTTCCTTATTTTACTTAAATAATCCCTCAGTTAAACCATTGCACACAAGACCTTGGCAACCAAAGTAGGGAAACCCACAAGGTACCTCTGCCTTTACCTTAACATGACATGAACCAAAGATTATCTTTAATTCACCCCAGCTGAATCCAATGGTTGAATTGTGTTTTTTTCTCCTTAGACTTCATCAAGAGCCAAAGAACAGAATACTTTCAAAATTTTGTCCAAGTTTAGGTCAATAAATAAATAAAAATAAACTCATCCCGAGAAGACTGTTCTTTGACCGGGAGAACCCAATGAGGACTTGATTTGAAACTACGGATTTGCCCCAAAGTTAATTCATGACTTGTCCGTCCGTCCCGAGTTGCATCACTCAGTTGTGCGCTTCCAGCGCCTTTTGCAGTTTTATGCTGCATTCATGAAAATAAAATAACCGTTGCACAATTGCACGGCAGTACCCATGGTATCGCAAGCTAGCGGTCACCATGAAAACTGTACAATTTTTTTTTTTACGATCTCTTTCAATGCAGTAAATGCCCTAACATGTTTTACTTAACTAAGGAAACCTTTTAAGGTATTCTGTGCAACACCGTTAAGTAAGTCCCTCAGCTAAGGAGAAAATATGCCCTAGCCCTGATACACCAAGGAGATATTGGGCCTTGAGTCATATTACGTTTCCAAAACACCATAAGGCAAAATCATTTTCTAGCATAGGAATGTATGTTTTTAGGACACAGGGTTGCATTCTTTAGAATAATAACAAATGACAAACACGACTCCAATGGGATGATAATGTTGATGTGGAAGTGCAGAGTGTTTTTGTTGATGTTAGCCTGAAAAAAAACTTAAAAGCAAATGATTGCAGTAAGGGGGAGTTTAAAGGAGAAAGACATCCATAATGAAAGATATGTATCTGTGACCAAAAGGTGACACAGACAGGGAAAGTGAATTTCAACCAAACTGTTGGAGTGCTGATCATTGCATTGCCACAAAAATAGAGTCCTTAAACTTGAGCCAGTTCCGAATGTCTGCTGACATTTAGCATTGGTTTATTAAAAGTGGTCCTGGATGGACTTCCAGATATGGAACCTATCCTGGACATAAATATGACTTCAGAAAGTGAACATGCGGCTGACATAAATGTAATGTTTGCTGTGATGGTGTTTATTGTGACATTTCTATTTTCAAATATCTGTAATTCCCTCTAATGCCTGTGACGTTGCACTAGCTGTTATTTTTCCACTCTAATCTTTTGGACGTAAACCTTTGTGCAAGAAAAGTATTCTGTCTTCCTATTTACTGTAGAAGTGACTCTTTTTCCTTATGCTGAGTTTTGGTTCAAATACTGGCATTAAGCCTTGGAATTCGGTCCCAGAGGATCTGAAGACGACATGATGGTTAAAACAGAACTGTAGCCTCCACAAGGAGACCACTACTCTGCACTGGAGCAAGCTTTTTCAGTTACCTCTTAATGAGTTTGATATGACGGTGGTTCCATGCCAAAATGTTGTCCTTGTTTGAATTTTGAAGAAAATCCACATGCTGAGTTGAAAGTGTACCCTTTCCTGTTTTGTTTTTATTACATGCTCAGTTCAAGAAATTTATGTATTCAGAAATATTAGGCTTTTTTTTTCTTTTTTTTAAAAATTCTGTCCAGGCCAAAGAGAAGCAGAGTAGAGATCTTATACTGTTCGTTGGTTTAATTGTGGTTTATTCTCCTTAGACTTCATCAAGAGCCATTGGATTCAGCTGTGCTGAATTAAAGAATCTTTGGTTCATGTCATGTTGTGGACATCTCAGGGTCTGCTGTGTGTGTGTAGCTGCTGCCTGTTTACTGTAAAGAGGGCCTTCATGGTTCACTAAGCCTGGAAGCTCTTATCCCAGCATGAGATTTACTGTCAGCTTTCTACTTCAACAAAACTCCTCAGCACCCAGGGAGGAGGGTTTCAGTAGTTTCCACCAGGGGTGAGTGAGATGGGTGGCCAGTGTTGTTTTTGTTGCTATTTAAACCAGGGGCACTCTTTCATTGGCCTAAATGACATGGATTGTTACTGAAATCCAAATTTCTCACACTTCTCTGATAAATTTTAGGATTGCTAATATTGTCCTCCTCCAGGACGCTGGTAAAGGCAGCAAAAACATAGACTGGGTCATACAGAGGTAGTAGAATAAAATACTATGAAAGTATCAGTTCTTATGTGGAGCTTTATTTCTGTAATTAATATTGTTTCATGTTGGGTAAAGGAATCTTCCAGGTGCTTTGGAGATCAGAGCTCATATTTATCAAGTGTCTCATTGTTTGCAAATCAGTCTTCACTCAACATATTTTGTGCTTTTAGCATAACATTCTCTTACATTTCTTAGCAAATAAAATGACTACTGTGTCTTTTGATATTAAGGAGTTCTCCTGCTCGTAACTGAGGTTGGTGTGCTACAGCCAATGAAAGGTTTTTTTTAGCCGCATATTTTTGCACCTTGATCAATTATGTACCTACACATTTTAAAGCCTACAAAAGCTCAAAAGTTTGGGCACCCAAGGTAAAAATATTTGTTAATGTGCATAAAGAAGCCAATAAAAGATGGAAAGATCTCCAAAAGGCATCAAATGACAGTATCGACATCTGTATAACGGTCACAAAAAGTTAGATTTTATTTCCATCATTTACACTTTCAAAATAACAAAACAAAAAAATGGCATCTGCAAAAGTTTGGGCACCCTGCAGAGTTAATACCCCCCCCCCCCCCCCCCCCCTTTTGGCAAGTATCACAGCTTGTTAACGCTTCTTGTAGCCGGCCAAGAGTCTTTCAATTCCTGTTTAAGGTATCTTCGCCCATTCTTCTTTCCAAAAGTCTTCCAGTTCTTTGAGATTTCTGGGCTGTCACACACTGCTCTTTTAAGGTCTAGCCATAGATTTACAATTATGTTGAGGTCAGGAGATTGTGAAGGCCATGGCAAAACCTTTTAGTTTACGCCTCCAGATGTAATCCACCGTGGATTTTAAGGTGTGTTTAGGATCATTATCCATTTGTAGAAGCCATCCTCTCTTTAACTTCAGCTTTTTCACAGATGGCATCAAGTTAGCGTCCAAAATTTGCTGAAATTTTATTACCACAACTCCAGTGTCTGCCAGGTCTTTCTGGATGGATTGTGCAGTCAAACGTGGGTTTGGACTTTTCTTACAATCCTACTAGCTGTTCTATCTGATATTTTTCTTGGCCTTCAGATCTTGCTTTAACTTCCACTGTTCCTGATGACTGCCATTTCTTAATTACGTTCCGAACAGAGGATATTGGCATCTGAAAAGGCTTAGCTAACTTCTTATAGCCTTCTCCTGCTTTGTGAGCATCAACTATTTTCAGTTTAAGGTTTTCTAGACAACTGCTTAGAAGAACCCATGGTGCTGGTGTTGGGGCGAGGTCAGATGAGTCTGGGCATTTAAAACCTTAAGATTGACATCACCAGGTCTTTCCAGACAATAATTGAGAACCATCCATGTCAGGTCTCAGCTTTCCAAAGGGGGAGGGGGGGGGGGGGGGGGGGGGGGGTGCATGCTAGAAACTCTGCAGGGTGCCCAAACTTTTGCAAACGCCATTTTTTTTTGTTTTCTGTTATTTTGAATGTGTAAATGATGGAAATAAAATCTAACTTTTTGTGACATATTATACGAATGTCTAATCTGTCATTTGATGCCTTTTGGAGATTTTTCCATCTTTTCTTGGCTTCTTTAACCATATTAATACAAATGTTTACCTGGGGTGCCCAAATCTTTGAGCCCCACTGTATGTATAACAGATAATTTATGCATTTTGTTTTTTAAACACTGACTGTCTTTAAAGTCAGTGCAGGAAACGTATCCAGGTAGAAGTTGTTTAGTCCTAGTTTAACTTTTAGCACAATCCTTAGGAGGGATTCAAAGACGCTTGATAAATAGAGAGGCAAGAGTAAGTAGTCCTAGGCATTTATTTAATTTGGTAGTTAAAGTGTGTTAACTAAGTCAAAACTAATGCATCACTTAATTGAAATATTGTACACCAAGCAGATCTACCAATAGTTAGTTTCACCACTTTCTAATTGATACTGGCTCACCCTGCCCAACCCCATTTAATATACACAAAAAGAGTCAAATACAATAGCACCAAACCTAATATGCCTTTTCTAAGAAAACTAAGACTTAGTTTTGAATTTAAAAAATGTTTTTGAGTAGTCCATTCAACCATATGAGAAGCACTAAGGAAATACATGGACATAGTAGAATTGTGACTATGGTAACTGGCACTAGGCCTGCACGATTCGGGGAAAAATACAAATCACGATTCTTTTTTTTTTGCTTAGAATTGATATCACAATTCTCTGCCATGATGTTTTTGACCATGACAAAACAAATTGGCAGTACCGAACCAAGGTTATTATAGTTTTGCATTTTTCATTAGTTTTTTATTTTTATTTTGTTTTGTGCTTTTTGTTTTCAAATTCAGTTTAGTTTTAATTAGTTTTGTTATTGCCACTCTTCATTTCAACACCCAACCGGTCGTCAGACACCGCCTACCAAGAGCCTGGGTCTGTCCGAGGTTTCTTCCTAAAAGGAAGTTTTTCCTCGCCACTGTCGCACTGTTGCTTGCTCTGGAGGAAACTACTAGAACTGTTGGGTCCTTAAATTATAGAGTGTGGTCTAGATCTACTCTATCTGTTAAGTGTCTCAAGATAACTCTTGTTACGAATTGATACTATAAATAAAATTGATTTGAAAGTGGGTTTTATTTTTTGAAAATGCTTAGTTTTAGTTGTTATTAGTTTAGTCTTTTTTGTAATCTGGGTTATATATTGGGATTTGAAAAGGTCAGAAGAAGTATTGTGTAATAACTCAACAAAAACATCATACAGTTTTAGAAATATGTATTCACAATGTATTCAACAAGAACACCAGTACAAACAATGTATACGATGATGAGCACACACATGTGAACCGTTGACACAAGACGCCACAGTAAGAGCAGAATGTGTTTGACGTGTTCCAGGAAAAAAACCTGAACAGCCAACAGAGTAAAGAAGACAGACATGAACAGGTGTTTTGAACTTTGGTTTGAGTAAAGTGTTGAACTTTTTGAAGTCAATTGACTCACACAGTTGTGTAGACATTCCAGTATCAACCCACATATTAACCCACGTTCCCTC
>NC_045736.1:36530641-36548472 GCF_008692095.1 Etheostoma spectabile | reverse complement strand
TGTTCCTGCGTATTTACTAACCAGCAGATATCGGGACGCCGGTGAAAGCACACCTGTAGCGTTCTCTGTTTTGTTGTGTTCAATTTTACATGGAATGTCTGAATTTTTGGATTCCCAGCCGAAAACTACAAACATCTACGGGAAATATCCATGTCGGAAAGATATGTTATTTGCTCTATAAAAGACATTGACAAAGACAAAAACTAAGGACATTTACTCAATAATTTTAACCAAACAGATTTTTTTTGGCACCTATAGCACATAGCGCATCACCACAAACCTGTAAACATAGAGGCCTCAAAGAAGAGAAGAGGGCATGCAGCGCTTGGAGCACTTTAAAACCTATTTTATACGGTCTGTTTGAAACTCACAGAAGAAAGTAGTAGCTTTTGTGATGCATTTGGCTCGTTAAATAAGAACCAAAGTAAAAAAAAACAAAAAACTAAATTGCGTTCATTTAAAAATGTAATCGTGAAAAGGGTAAATTGAGATTGTGATTTTATGATTAATCGTGTAGGCCTAACTGGCACCGATTTGTTTTACAGAAAAGACAGAGTGAGAGTTTTGCAAATAAAACATTCTTTGGTTTCTTCTGATCTAACCTTTTATTTTTTCAATGTCTTGATGATGGTCTCTGTCTGTCGGTACTGGACAAGAGACCGGCTCTGATTAGACTGTCAGCTACGGCATGACGGTTTGGACTAAACCAGTATAAGACATATGGAGAGTATTACTGCTGACTGGGTTCCAGTGTGCGGTGGTATTGGATATTTGTTTTCTGTTCTCTGATGACTACTGGATTTGTTATCCCTGCATTCCTGACGTTTTCCTTTTCCCAGACAGAAACGGAGAGACAGTTTAGCGTTGACTCAAAAGTGATTCATGCTAAATTTGAATCTGTTGAAATACTAAATGTCAGTGGTCCTGGTTATTCTAGGGACCCCCTGGTGTTTAAAGTTTCAGTCTTCAGGTCATCAGTCCAGCGAAGCATGTGCCATCTTTATCAGTCAGGCTTACTTACAGCTAGAAGGCACTTTGTGAATCTTGGGACTTGGAAGGAGCTCAGAGTCAACATGTGTTTCCAGGTTACCATACTTCACCGTTGACCTGAGGCAGCTGAAAATAAATAAAATGCATGAATGGAATGATTTAGAGGCAAAGGGCTTATGTTAATAAGATCTTGAAAAAGATAAATGATTTTAGCATTTTAGTTTTTTCTAAACTTAAACGCACAGTATGCCATTTTTGCATCTCAATCAAAACAATAACAAAAGACAGACTTTGATGACGTCAAGTAGCATGGGATCCGGCCTGGGAGTTTTTGTCGTCTACTACTATTGCCGATAAAAGTCTGTACGCAGAAATACTGTGGACGTGTGTTAGTGCCAGGTGTGAACAGGGCCTGGGTTTCAGAGCCCAGCTTAGTGTACTGTCTGTGTAATGCCAAGTTTATATGAACACTGTGTTAGAGCGGTTTATAATAAAGTATTTTCAGTAATTGGCAACCTGCAGGTGATTTAAAAAACTATAAAACTATAAAACGTTAACAAAATTACCAATACAATTGCTGAAGCCTAAGGTGACGGCTTAAAATGTCTTGTTTAGTCTAACAGCCCAGGAAGCTAAAAGCACAGAATGCTTGGGATTTCTGCTCGACAATTGACAGAATTAATCAATTGTCAAACATTTCTGATAAATTTTCTGTTTTAACTAATTGCTTCATTGCTGCTGTACAAAAATAAAGTAGCTTAAAATACTAGAGTTTTTTTTATCTATTCAAATGTTTCCTCAGCTCTCCGGTTTTGAGGAAGATTGATGTCCACTACAGTATTGACCTGTAAATATGGTGTTGTCTTTTTTTTTCAGTCAATGAATCATACTCAGAACAGTAGCCTTACTCGGTCTTCTCCTTACTACAGTTACAGTTCATCTATATTATTGTTTGTGGTCAAAGTCAATGTATTTTTCATGTGTTTGGGCAGGCAGGGGAATTCTGGGAAGTTCCCATGTTAATGTAATTATGTCTGTTTAACAGGACTTTGTGGTCTTGAATGTTTCCCTCTGTGCTAATTGTGATGAGGAGAACACGGCTGTCTCCTCAGCAGTAGACTCCATCTGGATAAAATCTCTTTTTATTGGACGGCTCTTCAAAAGCTCTTGCTTTAAGATTGCTACTGGCTAAAATAACTGTCTGTGATTCTGGTTATGACCGGCTGTCTCTCTCATTTCTTCTCTCCTGTCTGTTTTAGGGCCTTTTATTAATGTTACAGCATACACTTAACATAGATTTTAATGCACGTCTGTCTTTAAATTTAATACCAGGAAACTCAATTTTATGCAGTAGTTACTGTAACTTGAAATAGATGAGAGCACAAGTAAGATTTTATGCTTAATTAACTTAAGATGGTAATTGTCCTGGAAGTGACAGCAACTAAGTTGCTTGTAGCCGTTTGTACTTGTTCAAGTGTTTATTTTAGAAGAATCTTTTACACCAAAATGGACATTTTCCAGGCACTTTGTTGATGTTATTATGTATGACAATATGTATGTGTGATACAGCCAGCTGCAGTGTTTTTAGAAGGAAGAATGTGTGTTGTGTCACGGTAGCTAGTTAGGAAATGATGCACCAGGAAAAATTACGCTCTCTGTGACAATGTTTTATGGATCACAGTCAAATATGTAGCACAAGTACAGATGGTGCAATTTAACTAAGTAGTGCGTTTAGTGTCAAACTAAAGAGTTAAGTGTTTAAAAACGATTTAGGTTGCTTCAGTATAGAAACTCCTGAATCAGCGTGGGAAGCGTTAGTTTATAGATATGGTTTTACTTTTCTACTTTTATTTTACTATATTGATGCTCCCAGTTAGATCTTTCTCTCTCTCTCTCTATCTCTCACACACACACACACACACACACACACACACACACACACACACACACACACACACACACACACACACACACACACACACACCATAGGCCAGGTTTTTCCACTCCAGAACCAGACAACTATTGGCTCGTCATCCTCATTTGCTCATTTTTCATGTCAGTCTTTTCCCTGCAGAACGCATCACTTCTGGGATTCTCTCACACGAACAAACAGGCCTTTCAGTCTTCGCCTCTAAACATTTTAATTTCATTGGCCTTATTTAGCCTTGGCTCTGATCTGGATGAGTTGGTGGTGTACATTTTAGTTGTGTGTGTGTTTTTGGACAGTGAAGGTGTGTTGAGTGAACGCTAACACACTAAATGTCCAATTTTCTCCAACTTCTGAGTTTTTTGCTGTGATTTTGGCTTCCTGAAGTGTTTGATTTCTCTCTTAAAGCGTCCTTAGCAGTCTGGGGAGACTTTGGACCTTAATAGTTGTTTGGGTTTGTTGGCAGTAACCGTGTAGGATTTGCCATTCTCTAAAAAACATGATGATGTACTGGTTGAGAAGGGCTCTGATTGGACAAGCTTCTGCAGCGAACTTATGACGATCTGTGATAATTATGTTTTGATGCTTGGACTTGTAATTGTTAACTTGGAAGAAATTGTGTAAGGCTAAAAACCTATAAGGGATTTACCATCCTGACCATAACCCAAAATAACCCTTTTGTGTCCTCATTTGCATTGATAAACTTAACCCTAAACTGGATCCTGAAAGCAGAAATACATTAAGACTACTGTATGTCCATATTAATCTCGATAATTTTGACAATGTCATTTTTATGTGAATACTATGTACGTCCACTCCACACTGTTTCCCATTCACATTGAAACGCCTAAACAGGACACTTAAATCTATTTGTCAAGATCTTTGTGATTTTGTTTTTCTATTCAGAATTGAGATCATAATTTTCTCCAATGATTCTTGATGGGACACATCTTTAAAAAAAAAAGTATACAAATGTATTGCAATCCATATTGTCGTTGTTACTAACCTTTTACAAAGCTCAAATTCAACTGCATGGAATGCTAAATTTGAGAATTATCAATTTTTTGTCTCTACATATCAGTCTTGTCTAAAAGTATGCAAGACAAATATTTCTGTTAGTGTGTAGTTGGATAAGGTAAATAGTATTACTAGATTATTACTATAGCCAGATGTAGCCTATGATTGAGTTTTTTTTCTCCAGTTTATTCACACTGAAACAATGCTGCTGTATGGGCTTTGCAGAGATAGGGCTCATCTGGTAGCCTGGAAATTCAGACCCAAATCCGAAAGATCAAGGGTCTAGCATCGAGTAATGAAAGTTGCCCATCTCGAGGGACGGTACCAAGCGTGCATTTGAAAATCTCACTGCACGTAATTGGATAACACTACGACCAATCACAACAACACATGGGGTGACGTATCCAGAGCCCCATACGCTTAGCTACCATCGTAGCTAACTGGTAGATTAAACTGTCGTCATCAGTTCAGCTTGCCTCTGGCCCCGCCTATATCAGATACACCGACGTGATTGGTGCATCTTGGTTGCAAGGCTATAGTTAATGAGAAGCATTACTCGATGCCAGAGTAACTTGCTGAGCAAATTCAAATTGTGCTCTTGCGGAAACTCCAGGGTACTCATCAGTATCTTTTTGATGAGAAGCTAGCGTTTGCTGGGAGAGCCCAGATAGAGTTAGGTGACATTTCAACTTGTTGGATTTGGGCGTTAAGTATTTTAAAAGGTGGAACACCAGCTTTGAATAGAAAATGCTCACATACTTCTTACTGGAAAGTTAATGAGAATTAAAGATACATTGAAATTGTAGTAGCCTTGGAGTAATCAGTGAGTTGTGAAGTGATTGATTAGGTTTTTTGGCCCTTTCCTGCTTAATGTCTCTACCATTGTCTACTTTGCCCTCAGTTTATACTCTGGAAACCTGAGCTCCATCCGCACCTCCTCTGCCTCTTTTGTTGGCTCCTAACCAGCTTTTTCCAGGCTCACAGCATAATCAAGGTCACTCACTGCATCCTCTAAAGACAAACCTGTCAGAGTTAATATTAAAAACTCAAGTTCAGCTAGATTGGTACCCCTTTTGTCCGAACCACCTAAAAAAATGCAGCCAAGTTTAAAAATGAAAACCCATGAACTGTCAGTGTAAAGTCGATTTATTATGACAAGTCAGATTACATTGTGTGCTTACAAATGGTATGTCTGACACTAATCAGGGTTTAAAGAGCACTGAACTATGTCAAAAAAGGTTTTAATATAATTTGTTTTTCTTAAAATCAGTGATGCAATGGAACTATACATGCTGTAGAGTTATTATTGTGTGCCTTATTGTTGTGTGCCCTGCTGTATGGCTTTTACATCAAGTGGTCTTAGATGAGAAAAAATGACAAGTGTTTGATAGCTAAGGGAGGCTGAAAAGTAGAAAAGGGGAGGAAAGGATAGAAGCTGTGAAAAGTAATGTGAATTTGTTGCTTTTGGAGGAAAAATATTTGAACAGCAGAGAGGGACAGTTGATTTATCGACACGTTCCTGAGAAGGTTCAATAAATCCAGCACACATTCAGATTTACAGTTTCACAAAAAAAAGCAAAAGAGAAAATAGTGTCTAGCAGCTTTACACATGAAAGAGGTTATTGAAGCCTGATGAGGAGTAGCCAAATGAAAGAGGAAACAGAGGTAAAATGATGAGATGTCTTTTTGGTAATATTGCATCAAACAGATTAGGGTAAAGAAATATAGCAAATGGCCTAGACCTGCCAGATGTAGATAAGTATCCAAATAGGATTAATATCATGTTCAGTGCTGAAGATTTGTCTATTATTCAATTCACAGGAAATTTAAATTTTTTTTAATGAAAATAAAAGTTTATCTTGTTTTGATGCAACTTCTAAAATATGTCCAGCTGGTGATAATGAGACTAACTTCAACTTGGTGTCTGACCTACACCTGATTGAGCCGTTGGTCTCGACTTTTTCCAACTTGTATAAACTTTTCCCTGCTATTGCGATGTCATGCTCTGATTAATTACTGCAAACAACCTATGTTATGTTATATGTATGCTATAGTCCTAATACTATTATACAGGCTTATATTGCAATCTCTTAGGCCTACATGTACAGTACAGGCCAAAGGTTTGGAACCACCTTCTAATTTAATGCGTTTTTAATTATTTTCATGACTGTTTACATTTTAGATAATCACTGAAGGCATCAAAACTATGAATGAACACATATGGAATTATGTACTTTACAAAAAAGTGTGAAATAACCGAAAACATGTCTTATATTCTAGTTTCTTCAAAGTAGCAACCCTTGGCTTTATTGATAGAGCGGTAAACCCTTGTTTTCTCAATTAGCTTTATGAGGTAGTCACCTGAAATGGTTTTCACTTCAATGGTGTGCCTTGTCAGGGTTAATTAGTGGAATTTCTTGATTTATTAATATAATAAATGGAGTCGGTACCTTCAGTTCTGTTGTGCAGAAGTCAGGTTGATACACAGCCGACAGCCCTATTGGACAACTGTTAGAATTCATATTATGGCAAGAACCAATCAGCTAAGTAAAGAGAAACGAGTGGCTATCATTACTTTAAGAAATGAAGGTCAGTCAGTTGCAAAAACTTTGAATGTGTCCCCAATTGCAGTCGCGAAAACCATCAAGTGCTAACGAAACGGTCTTTGCGCCATGGAGAAAAGGTGACCGGATGATTCTACATGCCTGGTTCCCATCTTGAAGCATGAAGGAGGAGGTGTGATGGTGTGGGGGTGCTTTGCTTGTGACAATGTTGGGGATTTATTCAAAATTGAAGGCAAACTGAACTAGCATGGCTACGACAGCACCCTGCAGCGACATGCCATCCCATCCATTTTGCATTTAGTTGGACCATCATTCATTTTTCAACAGTACAATGACCCCAAACACACCTCCAGGCTGTGTAAGGGCTATTTCTCCAAGAAGGAGGGTGATTGACTGCTGCGCCTCCACAGTCAACGGACCTGAACCGACTCAAGATGGTTTGGGGAGAACTGGACCGCAGAGTGAAGGAAAAAGGGCCAACAAGTGCTAAGCATCTCTGTTTTTTAGTTTAGCCCATCATGTGATAACATGAGGGGGACAGGGTTTATGACCTATACTGCAGCCAGCCACCAGGAGGCGATCCAGATGTTTTGGCTTTACTTTCGGGGAGCTATCACGCTGTCCATCTTTATGTACAGTTAATGTAATTGGCATCACTGCTTGCTTTCCTTGAAGTGTAATAACCCTAATATATTTTTAGAATATCCAATTTTTTTTTTTTGACATTGGCAAATTCCCTCTTAATTTGGTTGAGGCAAGGAGTCATGTACGTTTTGGGAAACCCTGTATAACTTGGTCATGTGACAGATTTAGACTATAAATTGAGGACTGACTGCAAAGTGACTCTGGATTGGTGGGTTATTGGTTGTTGCGGTTAGGGTACACAAACTGTATCATAAAAATTCTGCCAAAAGAAGGCTGCTGGTTTTCTCTAAGCCTTAAGAAAGGGAAATATCTTGTTAAATTATGACTGCTGGGACATAATTAATATGTAGTGCAACCTCAAATAGTTGATCAGCTAATTGTTTTTTAACTAACTAGACTAGTCATATGTCACAAAAAGTTAGATTTTATTTCCATCATTTACACTGTCAAAATAACAGAAAACAAAAAAATGGCATCTGCAAAAGTTTGGGCACACTGCAAAGTTTATAGCATGCACAGCCCCCTTTGGAAAGCTGAGACCTGACAGCATCATGGAATGTTCTCAATCATCGTCTGGAAAGATCTGGTGATGTCAATCTTAAGGTTTTAAATGCCCAGACTCATCTGACCTCGCCCCAACACCAGCACCATGGGTTCTTCTAAGCAGTTGTCTAGAAAACCTTAAACTGAAAATAGTTGACGCTCACAAAGCAGGAGATGGCTATAACAAGATGGCAAAGCGTTTTCAGATGCCAATATCCTCTGTTCGGAATGTAATTAAGAAATGGCCGTCATCAGGGAAAGTGGAAGTTAAAGCAAGATCTGGAAGATCAAGAAAAATATCAGACAGAACAGCTTGTAGGATTGTGAGAAAAGCAAGTCCAAACCCACGTTTGATTGCACGATCCATCCAGAAAGACCTGGCAGAAACTGGAGTTGTGCTACACCATTCCACTGTAAAGAGATACTTGTACAAATATGGTCTTCATGGAAGAGTCATCAGAAGAAAACCTCTTCTATGTCCTCACCACAAAAATCAGCGTTTAATATATAGACAAGCCTAATGCATTGTGGAAACAAGTTCTGTGGAACGATGAGGTTAAAATAAAACTTTTGGGCCGAAATGAGCAAAGGTACGTTTGGAGAAGAAAGGGCACCAAATTTAATAAAAAGAACCTCTGTCCAACTCTTAAGCATGGGGGTGGATCAATCATGCTTTGGGGTTGTATTCCAGCCAGTGGCACAGGGAACATTTCACGAGTAGAAGGAAAAATGGATCTAATAAAATTTCAGCAAATTTTGGACGCTAAAGCTGAAGTTAAAGAGAGGATGGCTTCTACAAATGGATAATGATCCTAAACACACCTTAAAATCAACAGTGGATTACATCAAGAGGCGTAAACTGAAGGTTTTGCCATGGCCTTCACAATCTCCTGACCTCAACATAATTGAAAATCTATGGATTGATCTTAAAAGAGCAGTGTGTTACAGCCCAGAAATCTCAAAGAACTGGAAGACTTTTGGAAGGAAGAATGGGCGAAGATACCTTAAACAGGAATTGAAAGACTCTTGGCCGGCTACAAGAAGCGTTAACAAGCTGTGATACTTGCCAAAGGGGGCAGTACAAGGTATTAACTCTGCAGGGTGCCAAAACTTTTGCAGACGCCATATTTTTGTTTTTTGTTATTTTGAAAGTGTAAATGACGGAAATAAAATCGTAACTTTTTGTGACATATTATACAAATGTCTATACTGTCATTTGATGCCCTTTGGAGATTTTTCCATCTTTTCTTGGCTTCTTTATGCACATTTATACAAATATTTACCTGGGGTGCCCAAACTTTCGAGCCTCACTGTAGATGGAGGACAAAGTGGAAGACTGAAGAGGAGATGACAAGAATAAACTAGAAAATAAAGAGAAGTAAAAACAGAGGTTGAAATGTCCTGAAGTTATGACCATTTTCTATGTGTGTGTGTGTATATACTGTATGTGTGTGTGGCTGTGAGACGTGGCAGATTGAGACCTGGCCCACTGGCAGATCTGTTCCATATGTTTCCTGGAGAAAGAGAGTAAGGCAGCTTCCCTCCACCCTACCCACAGCACAAAGAGTCTTCATTTAAAAAGACAAAACAATTGAGAAGCCACTACGTTGTTGTACCGCAGCTCAGCCTTGTTTTCTGTTGACTGTAGATATCGGTAATATCAGGTAAAAATGTAGTTGAGAAAAGGCAGCAGGCAGGTGTTGGGTTTTTGGGAATCGGCAGGGAGCTGGCTGCCCTTAATAGGGGCCTCCCTGCGAGACAGAGGGCAAAGAAAACACACTCACACACACCTTCACATTTTTGTGTGTGTGTTTCTGTCTGTTTGAATTAATTGTTTTTGTCAGCAAGGCAACAATGAAGAACGTTTTGTGTCTAGCATCAATAACCAGCACCTTCCAAATTATATACTATATTTTAAAAGACCAAATGTAATAGGCACCTGTAATTATTGGGAGAAACTTTCTTTTCTTAACTGGTAGCCCATTTTTTAATACAATATGGATTCCTGACAAGGTATGTATCACTAAACTGTCAACAGGACCATCACTAATTAAAGAAGTACTGATACATCATGCAGCCCGTAATGATGAACCCAAAGAAAATTATCAACAACTTTGTTGTTCCAGTTAGTGTTTTCAGCATCTCTCCACTTATTGTTTTGGTATCACCACCAACAACATTCACTCAGCGCAATTATTATAATATATTGTTGGGTTGACAGCTTGTTGTGCTGCCCCCAAGTGGCCCAAAAAAAGTAAAATGCAGGTTTAAAGGATTAATGTACGTTACTAAAAATGTCACAACCCAAGCACATTATCCTCCAAGATCGTCTTCTGCTTCCCCACAACAAGGGCTGGGCATCGTTTTGATTTCAACAATTATGATTCCATCTCCGATTCTTCATTTTGATTTGGTACCTGTCAGTTCTAATTTTTGAGGGGTGGCGTTGAAACGGGTCACATGCTTGTTTCACAGATAAGAGGAAGATTTTACTTTAGTGCAATGGTGATTTACAGTTTTACCGGCTTTTTCAACGTAAAATAAAGCCACAAGTGAGAGCGCCACTTACTTTGCTCCATGGCTGCAACACAACCAGCGCCTAGAGGTACGGCTGCTGCCATGGAACCCAAAACTTTCCCTTTTAAATTTGAAACCAATGCTCAGATTTAAAGTGATTCAAAACAATACCAATAAAAAAAACAATTCCATTGGAATGGAATTGGAATCAAAACTTTTTTAACAATCCCAAGTTGGAACCGGTTCTCGATGCCCATTCCTTCCCCCGACCCTCCTTAAAGATGAGCCGGTATAGCTTATGGACGGATGGATAAAAACAATATTACCATTTATAAATATGCTGCTTTGGCCCAAATTCAACAAATGGCCATACAACAATAAATATGACACATAATCCTTTAAATCAATAAAACCAAACCAATTCTTTTATAAGTAAAATTGCAGCAGTCTTCAAATACTCATTATCAAGTAAAAAAAATAAAATGTTCAGCTTCATCAAATAACAAGACTGAAGTTTAACTGCTTTTTATTGATGTATCTGAACCGATCTCCAGTAAGAGGTCTGGGTGCGCATCTCTTTAAGTAAAGGAAGTTTTAAAAGATGAACTGAGCTGGTTAGATGAGGAGCTGCAGGTGAAGGTGCTTTCTGCAGTTTAGGTTAATTCAAATGTTTTCCATTATTAAATAATTGTCAATTATAACACCCAGCTTTAAACCTAGCCTTAAACCAGATGCAAAGTAAGACAATATTTGAGTTTAAATCAGTCTGGCTACTTGAGAGTTCCTTAGTTTAGAAGTAGTGGTAGAGTTGTTGGACTTGGCAAAAAAAAAATATATATATAATATAGCAAAATAGAGTCAAAATTGTCCTGTTAACTGCAAAATAGAGGGACAGTCTTCTAGGAAGCCAGTTTCTCAACACTATAGAGTTGAAATGTAAACCAATCGTTCGGTGTCTTCATTACTCCGAACCAATCTCCAGACCTCCACTGACACCAACATAACTAACATCATCTCTTTAGTGTGCAGTGACATCTGCTGGTGGATAAAAAAACTGCTCAACTGGTGTCTCATTTATAAAACTGTGCGTAGGATCCTTACTAAAAGTGGCGTACGGCAAAAGAAATTCAGATTTACAAAACCATGCGCACGCACATCTTTAAGCAATGTTCCCTTTATAAATCACAGATAACCCACAAGTGTGCATACATGAATCAGCCTTTTATCCCGCCCTGTACGCGCCCATTTTTAACCATAAATAGTCAATGCAAAGCACCTCATGAATGCTGATAAGTATGTTAATAGCCTGGCAGTTGTTCTTTTGTTACGCCAAATCATGACGACTGGCGGAGAAAAAGCTAAAAACTTCTCAGACGTTAAGGAATTGCTGCAAATTGAATCATAATTTCTGCTTCGTCTCACACAGTGTAGGGAAATCAGATCTATAGACTACCTATAATAATAACTCTGTCCAAAATAGCAAACATTTTGGCACTCAGAGATTTGATGCTATCCTGTATTTCATGGAGGTGGGTCATCTCCTCCTCCTGCGTTCTGTAGCAGACAATGTGACTGTGAAACAGTGCCAATTAAACATTAAGAACACATTTTTGAGTTGGAGGTGTTAGTTATTACTCAGTACAGGTACATCCACTATTGGATTTCATTTTCATCAGGATGTGGATGATATGGAGTGAAAAAATGTGCATGAGACATCATCACATTCTCTGGTCAAGTTTGTTTATAATGAATTACAACTTTTGCGTGGGAAGTGGCATACGCACATTTTCAGCCCTGTTTTGTGCCTATTCCACGTTTATAAGTGAGACCCCTGGTCTTTATCAGATAGAAAAACACCTCTGGTCCCAGTAGCTTGAGTGTGAGGGGAGAAATCCCTTTTTGTTTGATCACTCATGATTTTTGCAAAGGAAAGACACCGGACCTATATTAATTTATAATACACTAAACAAGGTAGGCCTCAGGACAAATAAACAGATGTACCCCTTTCAACAGGCTCAAAGTGATTAACAAGAAGAAACATACTTAGAATTTAGGCTAAAACGTAAGCTGATTAATTAATTTTATCAAAAGCAGTTGATTACTCATGTTTACCAACATTTTTAGTTTGTTTGTTCAAGCTTATACAGTGCGAGGATTTGCTGGTTTTGTATATCATTATAGACTGAAGATCAGCGGGTTTTGGAATATGGTTGGACAGGTCAAGGTGTTTGATGTAACCTTGGACTTAAGAACTTTTAGGTTATTTTCCGACTATTGATAATGTTATTTATAAACATTAATCCATATAAAGTTATTTTAACTCAATTTTGCCTTTAAAAAAAAAAAAAATCAGTTCATGTATTTTTTTTAAACTACGTTGAGTTAATAATTTCTAAATTCTGCTAATCTCTTTACAACTAGTACGTACCTTGTCCATCAATTTTTTCAGATAGTCTTTTATTTTATGTAAGCTTTGTTTAATAATTTAAGTCAGATGTTTACAGTATAGCCAAAATCACAAGTTTGTACTGGAAGAAAAAAGGATATGGCAATAAAAGCTTGAATAACAAAATCAGATGTTAACTTTCTAACACAAACGCACTTTCATTTTGACAAAAAGTAACAACATAAATGGAGAAGGGTTCCAGGTTTATTTTAAGACATACTAAATAAATATAGCACCATTTCATAGGAGAGAGCACTGGAGGAAACGGAACATGTTTGCAAGAAAGATACACTGACGTTTCAGGTTGGGAATTACATTGCCTGCTTATAATTTCAATAAGTGACGTTCCCTTTGTTAGCTATAGTTCATTAAAAAAAATTAATGTTTCGGGTTTACATAAAAACAATATATAATCCAGTCTGACATGTTGCTTGTTTCTAAATAAAGACAATACAGACATGTAGTGGGATAATTATAAAAAATCCACATAAAGACAGACATGGGGCATCAAAGTGACTTATTGCACTAAATAATGCCAGTCATTCATTGACTGTACAGACTTCTGCTGGAAGGAAAATATGTTTAAGTGAAAGTGGTTTTTAGGTTGCTGTTGTGTTACAGCTCTGGCCTATAGTGACTCTTCTATAATGATTACAATGTCTCAACTTAAAAAAAGCATTCATATAATACATAAGGAAATTGAAAAAGAGGATTAAAATATTCAGTTTGTAGTTTAAAAGACAACTTAAATTTGGTCTTATTAAAAGATGTCTTCTTTTTAAAAGAAAATAACTAAAAATCTCTTTTTGTTAAAAAGGGGGAAAAAAGGCATCAGCAGCATTTCATACTAAAGTCAGGTCATTGGGTGGTTTTGCTCAAAGAGTGACCAGATGGTGGCGCTTTATTCTTGGGAACGTTTACACAGTGAAGGTTGAGGGACAAAAGCTAAGGATCACCTCACAGAATAGACCTCACAAAGGTAGGTAGGTAGGTAGGAAGGTTCTGCTGTTATTGCTGTATGTCATCCCCCTGTACGTCTCCCCTCTGTATACTGTCTGTAGCTACTAAAAACATTTTCTTAGTCTTGTATCTTAAGATTTAATATTCATCAAGCACCAACATCCAGACTAGAATTTAGTTTCTAGTTACATTTTTTCCCCTGGCCGAGAACTTTTATGTGTAGACCTAAATTATACTACCATTCAACATGTACTATAGCTTTCTTGAACAGCTGACAGTAGGAATCTTGTTTTATTCATCAGAACTATTTGCATCTCCTTCCTTATACTGTACCAGGACAATGGCAGTTCTCCATTTCTGTGCTGTCTTGAGCTGTTTTCACTCCCTATTTTCTGAAGTTTCCTAGCTGGACGCCCCTCCGTCCGGTCACACAGCGAAAGGTGGCCGGCTGGATGTCCCAGTATTTAACAGGATTGGCAAACAGACTGATGCCTGTGTACAGGTTCTTCTTGACATCGGGCCTGATGGGACAGAAATCGTTGACTCCCACAGTGCTGATTCTGTTGCCATGGAGGTAAATCACCTAAACAGACGGAGAGGATTTGTTTTGTTAATCAGTTACTTTTCTGCTTTGTCAGTAAACCCACTTTGATTGGGAGTTATGTTCTAATGCGGTTTAACTGCTACTTTGGAAACTTAAGATCACAACCTTTAGAGCAGAGCAAAGAAAGTCTTATTCGGAAAGTTGGACGTCATTTTATAGCTCCAGTTTTCTGAGTTAAAGGAAACTGTTGTATTTCAGATGGCTAACATGTGACAACTTTACTCTTTCCCTTCATTCCCCTTTATATGATATAGACTTTTATATTTGGCTTTCTTCAACATCTACTTAAGCTACACTTTGAGAGTTCAGGAAAAAAGTGAAAAAGTTTAGGGGTCTTGTGCTTGTAAGATGGAACAGGAGGTCGACAGGTAGAACTTTCATGGTAAAAGGGGAACTGACCCCCTTTTGATTTAGCAATCAATTTATGTTCCAAAACTCATCCACGATGATAAACTATGGGTAGTAACCAAAGGAATATGATCAGTGAGAGATGATGAATACAATCAGCCAAATTAGTTTTATTTTTATTTTTTTTAGAGTGTCAGTAATAAAGACCAGGTAATGAGCTCAAACATCTGGAATGAGCTTGGAGTAAAACGGCTCCTTTGCAGTGAGAGGAAGAATAAGATGTTGGAAATATACATGGGAACCTTGCGTTACTCTAGGATGAGCTGGAGAACATGGCTACAGAGAGAGAGGTCTGGACTACATGCCTTCTGCCATTGCAACTTTTAAAACTTTAATTTAATCTCTTCCAGTATATAGATTGGTCCAGGTCATGTTTAGCCTAGCTTAATAGGAATGTGAAAAGGAGACATTGCTGTTTTAGGAGAAGTTAGCGTGGTGGACTGTGACTGCATGCAGCATTTCAAAGGTCCTGCCCTTATAGTGGGGTGGCCAGCTTTGAGCTATGTCCTAAATCATTTGTCAATTAAACCTAGCTGATATTGTCAGTTTGAGACATGCACTTTAGTCTACTGATACTGATCAAACTGTCTGTAGATCCCACCTGGAGGTAGCGCAGGGAGCTGAGATTCGGTGGAACCTTTTTCAGACGGTTGTTGTCCAGGTGGATCTCACGGATGCTCGGGATGCTGGCTAAGCTGCCATTTTCTACAAACTTAACCTGGTTAAAACCAAGTCCTAGCCTGCAAAAATGGCGACAGATAGTTGAAAGGTGTAGTATTACCATTTTTGAGTAAAAATGAAAAAAAAAAATAGATTTAAACATCAAATTAACAAACAAAACTATATTTAAACTTTCCATTCTGACTTACACATAAACAGAGCCAGTACGGGGTGACAGATAAAGAGTGAACTTTTGATTTGTAGACTTTTATCTACATGGCAGCTTAAGGACTCAACTTGTGTTAACAGGCATGTAAAACAGTGAAATTGGAGTTTCGAAGAGGACTCAGATTTGAACAGTCAAACAAAAAAAAGTCAGTTTCTAGGACAAAATGTAGCTTGTGTTCACCTCTTTAGGTTTTTATATCTGATGAAGTCTTCTATTTCCACCTTAGAGATCTTGTTGTAGTCCAGGCTCAGCTCTGTGATGGAGGATGGGAGGTCTGGGAGAGACAAACCACACCAAACAAAACAAGTGTTAAGTGTAGACTTCATTGCTTTTAATAGTGATTTGAAAACAAACAATAAATTGACATATTAAAGTGTCACATTAAAAGGTTTTAGTGTTTTTTTATGCCTCATTTAGTTGTACTTGATGTCATGTGTAGCAATACTGTAAGCTGGTGACTGGAGGAGAAAGAAGAGGGTACCATTCATTTGTTTAAATCATTAAGCATACTTACAGTCAGCATACTGTAACATGAGGTGAGGGATAGTCTACCTTTTGGTACAGCGGTTAGTTTGGCCTCTGCCATACCGATATACAGGGTCGACAAGCCGTTAAAAGCTCCCAGGGCAATCCCACTGTTGGCCAGCGGGTTGGCACCCAGCTCTGTTTGGACAAACACAAAACATCTGGTTTAATTATAAATGATCAATTAGTTTGAGGACTTGCTTCCCTGGATATGTCTGCAGTTCACGTATAGTTTTTTTAATAGTACAGTGTAGCAGTGTTTCCATTACCTCTGGTTAAAGCATTGTTTAATCGATGAAATTAACTGCGGCAGTGTTTGGGTTGAATTACCTAGCACATTTAGTTTCATCAGGCCTTTAAACGCGTCCGTCTGGATTTTGTTGATCTTGTTTTCATGGAAGCGTAGCTCAATGACGTTGGGAGGCAGGTTTGCTGGGATCTCAGTCAGCAGGTTGTAGGAGAGGTACAGCAGTCTGAGATGGTCCATGTTTCTAAAAGCCTTGGGGTGAATCTTGGAGATCTTGTTGTTGATCAGAAACAGGCCCTGATGGGGAAAAAAGGAATCGGAATAAGATTTTATAAATTCAAACTGAGTTTTGCTGCTTTTCTTATGCCAGGTGTATGAATGGAAGCTTCAAAGTATTTTTTTGTCAAACCACTGTTTTCAAGGTCAAGAAATCACGCTAAACATTCAACCTGTGCATGTTAAGATAGACAATATGAAAGGTTTATTTGACATTTTCAACACAATCTTTTTTCAGGTCAGCTGCACCATTCAACACTTGATTACAAGTCACTTTATTGGCACAAAGATGCAGATTATCACTGTTTGATACAGCACAGTATAATCCAGAGTGATTGGCCTTGATATGGTTTATTCTCATCAGCTAAATCAAAGACGGATCCTCTTTTACTCTTACTTCTTCACTGGGAGTTTCATACAGAGGGACCACAATCTCCTAATACTACAAGCTACATTTTTACTGATAATAGTGGACTGTGTCTTCTTATCTAGAAACTTAAAAAGTTGGTATGGTCATTCACATGTGTATATAATGAGTCTTAATGTGACTCATTTACATTTCTGAACCAACTCTAGGCATTTTGTGGATGGAAGTAGTAGGATGTAAATCTAACTTGTCTTAGCTGTAGGAACCATGTGAGCACTGCAGAGAATGGGTGATTCAATAAATTCCTTATTTAAATGCATCCTGTGTAGACACTGACAGAACTGAAACTGCTGCTGCTGCTGCTGCTTTTGCTATGCAGGCCTTGTAAACACGGTGTTGGTCTTGTTGACAAAACCAAAATGAATTTCACATGTATCCATCTTGTTCAAGCTTGAAGAAGCCAGTCTTTTTAGCTCCCATCTTCACTTGGCCAATTCTCATTTTATGTGGTCAAGATTTCCTCGTAGTTTTGAGTTGGCCACTAAACTGTTTTGACTGTGTACAACATTTGATTTTCACAGGGTAGGGTTAAATAGGTAGGAGAAAGAGGTAAGAAGGAGAAAGGCAATTATGACATAAACTAGAACTAGATCATAAGTACCTGCACAGATTCATTCTATACTTCTGTAAATTCAGACATGCCTGATGTTTATACGTGTAATGTTAACAGGAAGGGGTTGTGGTGTTCATTACTGTGTGCAGGGTAAACCAGTTCTCTTACATAAAGCTTGTGGAGGCCTTTAAAGTCGTTCTCCTTGATCTCTGTAATATCATTGTTTTGGAGGTCTAGTATCACAGTGTCTTCAGGAATCTTGTCAGGAACAGCAATCTGACCTGTTGGCAGAA